>NC_092339.1:256777500-257083214 GCF_046630445.1 Rutidosis leptorrhynchoides
TTATGTAAATTTAATAGTAAAGGTGTGTTCAAATCTCTAGCCCGGGATGTTCTGGATAAACTTCACTGGTATGTACTCGACAATTGTTCTGACATCGAAGAATACAAAAAGTAAGTCATTATACTAAAATATGAATTTATAATGACTTAACTGTGTAAACGTTGATCATACTAACAATTTTCTTTGAACATTTACAGTCAGTTTAAAGCAGAGAACCCCAATATGGACATGAAAACAAATTTTCCTAGTTGGTTCACCAAACAGGTAAACTCATTATATATATATATATATATATATATATATATATATATATATATATATATATATATATATATATATATATATATATATATATATATATATATATATATATATATATATATATATATATATATATATATATATATATATATATATATATATATATATTAATTTACATTTGATAACTATTTTTATTCAAACTTTATATATATATTTTTATTTTTTAATAGATACGTGAACTACGGTTAGTTGACAGATCAAAGTATAGCGATGAATTGATCTTTCTATCTGAAGGACCGGTGGGTACCTCAAACCATTACAGTTCTTGCAATGTGAATGGTGTCAGGTTTGTGGTTAGCAATCGCGATGATCGACGCACAACACAAAATAATGGAATTGCAACACTCGCAAATGCCAGTGCTCATGTCTCTAAGTATTATGGTCGGTTGGAAGATATTGTTGAGTTGCATTATGGTGGTGCATTTAGTGTTGTGTTATTCAGATGCCGGTGGTTCAATACTGAGAACACCCGGAATCGTAAACGTACAGTTAAAGTGAATAACATAACTTGTATTGACACGAAAGATGAGTGGTACCAAGATGATCAACACATTTTTGCAACACAAGCTCAACAAGTCTTTTACATCGACGATCCTTCAAAAACCTCTAGCAGCTGGAAGGTCGTTCATGTGATGCCCCGTATAAAACCATCATGTACGAATCATCAACAACAGGATCATTACAAGGTCAAATACTATATGCGGTTTCAAAAGAAGTTTGCATTCATGAATAAAGGTGATGTCTTAACCAACATCAAATATCTTACAAAAAAAGTATGCTTCAATGAACAGAAGCAATTAGTAATAGTACGTGACCCAATGGTCATTACAAATCATTGTTTCAAAAGGTAACATAGTTTGAATGCAAATAAAACGTTTCATGCGGTGACAACTCTAACAAGCGCAGCGGGTATCTACAAGGCATGACTAGTACAACAGCGGAAGAAAGCAACCTTAAGCATCTGAGGAAAACATTCTTAAAAATGTCAACACAAAGGTTGGTGAGCTATAGTTTAAGTATAACAGTATGTAAGGTAGGCCACGAGATTTCAGTGCTTCAACAGCGTTTCAAAACAGTATGAAAAGTATATGTATAATCGTGGGCACTTGGTAACTAACTTAACGTTTATAACCCCCTGAAAGTACACTTGGCGAGTGCGTATGTTTACGAAGTATTAAACACCCGTTAAATGCTAGAGCTACTAGCCCGAGTGGAGATGTCAAACCCTATGGATCCATATCTAAGATTCGTGTTCACCGGTTCAAAGACCAATGACTAAACGTTACCGAGCTAAGGGGAAAGTTTATGCCGTTGTATAACCCACACATATATAAAGTTTAAGTACTCGTGCCTAGTATGTAAAATGTAAAATGCGCATGTATTCTCAGTTCCCAAAATAGTTAAAGTAAAAAGGAATGCTATAACTCACAGTGGTAAAGTAGTAGTAAAGTTGGTTCGGGAAAGTAAGCAAGTATGTAGGTCCGGAAAGTCCTCAACCTAAGTCAAAAGTTACTAAGTCAGTAAATCGTCCCAATAGGTTTATAAGTATGTAAATTAGGTCTTAAGTATCATCATCATTCATCATCAAACAAAAAGTATAAAGTAAGTTTCATTCTAGAAAGGAGTTTAAAACAAAGGCTGATTTAGATCAGTCACCACGGCCTCTATACCTACTGAAATGAGGTGAGACCAGTGAACATGGCTCCGTTTATGAGTCCTTTAGTTTCTTTAAAAATTCCAGAACCAAACTCGTCTTCGTTTGACCGTGGTGACGGTTTAAGTGCGAGTAGGTCAGAATTTTCAGCACAACGTTAAAAGGACATAGTGACGTTCGGAGGGCCATAGATCCTAAACCATAACTCGGATTAAGACGAGTCTTAAACGAAAAATTATCTATTCGAACATAGTTAACTGAAAATCAACTTTACAGTAGCCCAGGTATTTTGATCAGACCCAAAAACAGTAGGTTTAGTGTTCCGGTGGGTTCTTGGTGCTCGATGCTCATCACGATTCTCATCCTTGATGCATATAGCTTCATTTGTACAACTCGTTGATGTGTTTGCATCATCTTTACCAAGTTTTGACCATCATAACACAAGTGTAAGTCTAAGATAAGTAGCACAACTCAATTAAGAGTTGCAAGTAGTTTGATGAAAGTAAACTAAATAATCAAGATCTTAAGTAAACTAAATAATCAAGATAAGTAGCACAACAAATTTGAAAGTAAACTAAATAATCAAGATCTTAAGTTGTAGAACATAGTTCTTAGTTAGATCTTGAAGATCCAAGACCCAAAAGTCTAGTTCTAAAGTTACTAAGTTAAATCCTAAGTCATAACACTTGAATCTTTACTTTAATGCAACCATAAGTTATGAAACTTAGATTCTCATCTTGTAAAGTGTATGTAAGCTTACAAGCTCTTGTTTATAACAAAATAAAAAGACCATAAGCGATAGAAACTTAGATCTATCAAAAGTATATGAAGTTGTAACTAGAAAGTTAAACTTCCATGTTCTTGAACTTACAAAGTTAACTTTGGTTCAAGAAAAATGAGATCAAGATTAACTAGTAATACTTGACCAAATTAACAACATTTCAACTTTAAAGTACATAAAATGAAGAAATAAATTAAATCTACAAGTAACATGTTCAAGGTTGTTCATACTTTAAAGATTCAAGCCAAGGCTTTGTTCTTTAAGAAAGTAAACCTTAAGTTTACAAACATGGATTCAAGTAATGATTTTACAACTCATGAACTTTAAATCTTTAAAACATTAAGTGTAGAACCATAAACTAGAAAGTTTAGGTTCTTGTATGTTCTTGTATGTTCTTGTGTGAACAAGATGATATGAAGAACAAACTAAAGAGTTTGATTCTTAATAACTAGTAAGTAAACAACAACAACAAAGAACAAGTAACAAAACAAGTGAATGATGATGATGTTCATGTGTATGATTTGGTTTTTAAGCAAGAAAAGAAGAGAGAAAGAAGCCTTGTTACTCACAATATTAGAGAGAAAAAGGAGAGAAAAGAATGCAAGTAAGTTTGTGTGTGTAAAAGTGAGGAAGTATACAAGAGAATACTAGTAGATATGTATCAAAAAAAAAAAGTTTGAATCCCTCTTTTACCCACCTCCAAAGCATCGGCTTTCAAACAAAAGGGGAGGGTCAAATGCTTCTTTCATATATTGGGAGACGGTGTATGCTTGAAGTGGTATTAAAGCTAAGTAGCATGGGAACAAGGTGTAAGGATACTTGTAACTAGATTCCTCATAACTTAATTAATCTAAGTTAAGTCTTAAAGCATCATTAACATAATGTTGGGCTAACTAGTCCATTAAGATAAGTAGGGTGGGCTTCTAAGTCCATTAACATTAATAAAATCCTAAGTTCAAGTAATTAACAAATTAAATAAACAAAGCCCAAGTAATTAACTAGTAACATTAGTTAATTAAAAATGATCAATCTTAATTAATCATGAATGTAAATAATATTCGAAAATATTATTCGTGTAAAGTACGTGTGTCACAAAGACAATTCGGGTCATGTAAAGTTAAATACGGTAACAAGTAACACGTATAAGAATACATTTATTAAAACACAAACATTAATAATAAATTATTAATAATTAAATGTTGGAAAATCCAGGGTCGTTACATTACCCACCTGTTAAAGAAAATTTCGTCCCGAAATTTTAAGCTGACGTAGATGGAGGAGTCGAAAAAAGGTGAGGATACTTTTGCATCATTTGATCCTCTCGTTCCCAGGTAACCTCAGGTCCTCGTTTGGCATTCCATCGTACTAGGACGATCGGAATCTTGTTGTGTTTCAAAGTTTTGACCTCACGGTCCATAATTTCAACAGGTTCCTCCAAGAAGTGGAGTTTGTCATCAATTGTAAGTTCCTCCAAAGGTACGACATGTTCCGGTTCAGCTAGACACTTCTTCAAATTCGATACATGAAAGGTAGGATGTACGGAGCTCAATTGAGTTGGAAGATCCAAACGGTAAGCAACGGGTCCAACACGCTCCAGGATTTCAAAAGGACCAATGTATCGCGGGTTGAGCTGCCCACGTTTTCCAAAACGGATCACACCTTTACAAGGTACGACCTTCAACATTACACGGTCACCCACGTTGAATTCAAAGTCTTTACGTTTAAGGTCGGCATAACTCTTTTGACGATCACGGGCCGTCTTAAGTCTCGCTTGAATCTGGACAATCTTCTCCGTTGTTTCATGGACTACCTCGGGTCCAGTGATTTGCTTTTCGCCTACTTTGGCCTAAAAAATAGGAGATCGGCACTTGCGGCCATACAACGCTTCAAAAGGTGCGGCATTAATACTTGAGTGATAACTGTTGTTGTAAGAGAATTCGGCTAGAGGCAAATGCCTTTCCCAGGGCTTTCCAAAATCAATGACACATGCACGCAACATGTCCTCCAAAGTCTGAATCATACGTTCGCTCTGACCATCGGTCTGTGGGTGATAAGCAGTACTCATGTCGATTGCAAAGAACGCCAAAATCTGGAAGCAAAACGGAGATCACGATCTGAGATGATCGATAAAGGTACACCATAACGAGATACAACCTCTTTGATGTATAGTTGAGCGAGTCTCTCCATCGTATCAGTTTCCTTCATGGCTAAGAAGTGTGCAGATTTGGTAAGACGGTCAACGATAACCCAGATGGTATCGTATCCGCCCACCGTCTTTGGTAGCTTTGTAATGAAATCCATTGTTATCCTCTCCCACTTCCATTGCGGGATTTTCGATTGTTGAAGTAATCCAGAAGGCCTCTGATGTTCGGCCTTAACTTTCGAGCAAGTCAAAAACTTACCAACATAAGTTGCAATGTTCTTCTTAAGATTCGGCCACCAATACTGTTCCCTAAGATCGTGGTACATTTTGCCCGCTCTGGGATGAATCGAATATCTAGACTTGTGGGCTTCATCAAGTATAAGGTTTCGTAGATCTCCATAACAAGGTACCCAAATTCTTCCGGCGAAGTACCGAAGTCCTGTCTCCTTAACCTCGAATCGAGAGACTAGAATGTTCAGGTGTTCATGAGATATATTCTCCTCCTTGAGAGCCTCATCTTGGGCTACTCGGATCTGGCTGTTGAGATTTGAATGAATGGTGATGTTCAGAGCCCGGACACGAAGAGGTGCCATCCTTTCCTTTCGGCTCAAAGCGTCAGCTACAACATTGGCCTTGCCAGGATGATAACGAAGTTCACAATCATAGTCGTTCAGCGTCTCCATCCATCGACACTGTCTCATATTCAGTTGCTTCTGATGGAAGATGTGCTGGAGGCTTTTGTGGTCGGTGAAGATAGTACTCTTAGTTCCATACAAATAGTGTCTCCATAATTTGAGCGCAATGACAACGGCTCCAAGTTCGAGATCGTGAGTAGTGTAGTTCCGCTCGTGAATCTTCAATTGCCGGGAGGCATAAGCGATAACCTTTGTGCGTTGCATTAGTACACAACCAAAACCACTCTTCGAAGCATCGCAATAAATGACGAAATCGTCACTGCCTTCAGGAAGTGATAAGATAGGTGCGGTGGTTAACTTCTTCTTCAAGGTTTGAAATGCGGATTCCTGTTCGGGTTCCCAAATGAACTTCTTCCCTTTGTGAGTCAGTGCAGTCAAAGGACGCGCAATCAGAGAGAAACCTTCAATAAATCTTCGGTAGTAATCGGTGAGACCTAAAAATTAGCAAATGTGCGTCGGAGTAGTGGGGGTTTCCCACTTGCTGATAGCTTCAATCTTCACGGGATCAACTTTGATACCTTGATCACTCACAACGTGACCCAAAAATTGGACTTCCTTCAACCAAAACTCACACTTGGAGAATTTTGCATAAAGTTGCTCTTGTCTCAAGAGTTCCAACACTAGACGAAGATGTTACTCATGTTCTTCTTCGCTTTTGGAGTAGATGAGGATATCATCTATGAAGACGATAACAAACTTATCCAGGTATCGCTTGCAGACACAATTCATGAGGTTCATGAACACGGCAGGTGCATTGGTTAATCCGAATGGCATCACGAGAAACTCGTAATGACCATAACGAGTTCTGAACGTAGTCTTCATAACATCACTTTCCTTCACCCTCAACTGGTGATAATCGGATCGCAAATTGATCTTAGAGTAAACGCTTGATCCTTGTAGCTGATCAAAAAGATCGTCAATTCTGGGAAGGGGATACCGATTCTTGATCGTCAATTTGTTGAGTTCACGGTAGTCGATACACATGCGGAATGATCCGTCCTTCTTCTTCACAAACAAAACAGGTGCGCCCCAAGGCGAGAAACTTGGTTGGATAAATCCACGATCTAGCAGTTCTTGTAATTGGCTCTGCAACTCTTGCATTTCGGAAGGTGCGAGTCGATAAGGTGCGCGAGCTACAGGTGCAGCTCCTGGAACTAAATCGATCTGAAACTCTACTGCTCTCGGTGGCAGTAATCTAGGCAATTCCTCTGGAAAGACATCAGAAAATTCATTCACAATTTGTACGTCCTCCACGCTCTTCACCTCGGTTTCTAGTGTCTTCACGTGTGCTAGAACAGCCAGATGCCCCTTTTTCATAATCTTTAGCGCTTTCACGCAACTAATAAGATTCAGTTTTGAGCTACATCTCTCTCCATAAATAATCAATGGCTCACTGTCTCTGTGTGGTATACGAAGAGCTTTATCTTCACAGATAATGTCGACCCTTATCTTGGTCAACCAGTCCATACCGATAATAACAGCAAAGCTTCCCAACTTAATGGGTATTAAGTCAATCTAGAAATCTACACCAGCTATGTAGATAATGGATCCTCGGTTAATATGGTCAACTCTCTCAATTTTTCCATTGGCTACCTCTACAAGCATACTCTCCTTTAAAGGAACTAACGACCAATTTATCTTATCGCAAAAGTGTCTACATACATAACTCGCACCAGTATCAAATAGGACAGAAGCTAATAGATTATTGATAGTGAATATACCTGTCACCAAGTTGGGGTTCTCACGAGCATCCCTTGCATTTACATTGAAAGCTCGTCCACGCGGTGGTCCACCGTCCTTTCGCTTGTTTGGACACTCATTTCTAAAGTGGCCCATCTGTCCGCATTCATAACACTTTCTCGGTCCATTGGGGTTCGACTTCCCAGTCATGGTGGTGATCTTGCAGTCCCTGCCAATATGCCCGGTCTTTTTGCATTTTTCACAAACAACATTACAGTACCCGGCATGGTGCTTGTAGCACCTCTTGCACTGTGGTAGAGTACCCTTGTAGTTGGGGTTTGAGCCAGTGTTCGGGTTGGGGTTTCCACCATTGTTGTTTCCTTTGAAACCCTCATGTCGCTTCGCTGGGTTTTGATCATAGGCTCTACCCTTGTTGTTATCCCACTTTCGCTTATCACTACTACCCGCTTCGGATTTTGCCTTCTCCGGTTCATCGATGATAATTTGGTTCATTAAGGTATGCGCCATGCGCATTGCTTTCGGGACATTGGGTGGCTTAGACGAGGTGACATTTCCTTTAATGGACTTAGGAAGTCCCCACAAGTACCTTTCCATGCGCTTAAACTCTGGGGTAACCATGGTAGGACACATCAGGGCCAATTCCAGATATCTACGGTTGTAACCATCGAGATCATTTCCCACAACCTTCAACTGCATAAACTCAATCTCCATCTTCTGGATCGCTGTCATAGGGCAATATTTCTCAATCAGGGTCCCTTTAAATTCCTCCCATGGGTAGCAAACGCCTCATCAATACCCTTTGCTTGAGCCAATGTGTTCCACCAAGTTAGTGCGCCGTCAGAGAGTGTACATGAAGCAAACTTGGTTTTGTTTGCCTCTGAGTAGTTACTAACTCGAAACACAAATTCTAATTTCTAAAACCATCTAGTGAGACCAACCGGCCCCTCAGTTCCACTAAAGTTGTGGGGCTTGCAGCTTTGAAACTCTTTGTATGTACACCCATTACGAATGGGCTGGATAACCGTTGGCGGTGGAGCTTGGGGGTTCATTTCCGCTAAAGCTGCGGTGACTCATTCATTGATCATTTCCTCGATTTGGGCTGCGGTGGGTTTCGATCTTCCGTTGGCCATGATGTTCTAAACAAAATTTTTGACTCAAGTTAAAATCCATCATTCAAATAGTAATAATACAGTATATGGTAACCAGCTTGGAATCAACACAACACATGCTAATTAAGTAACGCAAATAGATTCTGATACCACAAAGTCATCATACAGTAATGTAAATAGAACACTGTGCAAGAATTAAACAACACAATGTTCCATTCATTAATAATAAGTTGCATACATCCGCATAGGTTCGTACAATACATAAGTAGAACCTAAAACTACAAATGAGATTACATAATGAAATCCACTATAAAATCCCTAAGGTGATGGTGGGTGTAGGATGTCCAATACGTGGGGCATCTGGTCCTCGAGCTCAGTTACCTAAGAATGGAGGATCTCCACCTCCCTCATCAGTTCCTCGACAGAGGGAGATGGTGGGGCAGGCGGTGCAGTCGGTATGGGTGGTGCTGGTGGAGCTGGTGGTACAAACGGTCCGGCTCCAGAAGTAGAGGCTACGAAGCGGTAAGGCTTACAGATGTAGGGATCAGCAGGATACTACACAAGCCGCTTTTGGGCGGTAACCCTACGATGCTGACCATGAGCGTCAACAAATGGTCGACCTCCATTAATCCCTGGAATGACGGTACCATCGAAACGGTACCGCTTCTTCGGCGGGGTGGAGGGTGTCTGTACAGGTGCATTATCAGGGTCCTCATCCGAATCCTCATCACTAGAGTCGTCAGAGGATGAGTCATCGGATGAAGAATTGGCAGATGATGGGTCGTCTAGATCGGCTGGGGGTGGCTGCACGGGTTGCTCTCCTCGGGCGGCCATCATCTGTCGGCATCTGGCGGGCCTGATCAGCACGAGACGTCCATCAGGAAAGCGTCGGCACCAATGGTTATGCTCATTTCGGACCGGACCTTCCCCAAGTTCCGCGGGAATCACAGCACCACCGGGATGGTGCTGTGGCTCCGGAGGTCCTGGGGCAAGTGGAGTTGGAATCTCCGATGGGTCCTCGGCTCCGTCTGAGGTAATCACTGGGCTGTTTGCATGGCTACTAGCTCCAGAGGACGAAGCGCCTGTGTCACTGGAGGGTGTCGACAACGGCATCTGAGAATCGGCAACAATGGTCGGTGAGGTGGATGATGAGTCTGTGTCGCTATCCAAAATGATGACAGGTGGAATATCCGACATCTGAACAAGGAAAAATAACTTTTTCCATGTCAGTAAGTCATAAAGCAAGCACGTATTAGGCAAAGTAACTACGACAGTCTAAATCATGTTTAGCAGTGAATATCATGGCAATAATAACAAATCGTACAGAAGTAGCATATGATTAAAAGCAGATAATAGCATGCAGTAGTGAAATCATGTAGTAGCATACGGCATATAGCAGTAAAAGTAAGCAGCAGCATGCAGCAAGTTTCGAAGAAACAGGTAAACTAGTAAGTTGTAGATTAGTCCTATTAGTGAATCCTACTCGGGTCAGTCCAGACTCACTAATGCAACCTAATTTCCTACAACCAATGCTCTGATACCAAATATGATGCCCCGTACAAAACCATCGTGTACGAATCATCAACAACAGGATCATTACAAGGTCAAATACTATATGCGGTTTCAAAAGAAGTTTGCATTCATGAATAAAGGTGATGTCTTAACCAACATCAAATATCTTACAACAAAAGTATGCTTCAATGAACAGAAGAAATTAGTAATAGTACGTGACCCAATGGTCGTTAAAAATCATTGTTTCAAAAGGTAACATAGTTTGAATGCAAATAAAACGTTTCATGCAGTGACAACTCTAACAAGCGCAGCGGGTGTCTACAAGGCATGACTAGTACAACAGCGGAAGCAAGCAACCTTAAGCACCTGAGAAAAACATGCTTAAAAATGTCAACACAAAGGTTGGTGAGCTATAGTTTAAGTATAGCAGTATGTAAGGTAGGCCACGAGATTTCAGTGCTTCAACAGCGTTTCAAAACAGTATGAAAAGTATATGTATAATCGTGGGCACTTGGTAACTAACTTAACGTTTATAACCCCCTGAAAGTACACTTGGTGAGTGCATATGTTTATGAAGTATTAAACACCCGTTAAATGCTAGCGCTACTAGCCCAAGTGGGGATGTCAAACCCTATGGATCCATATCTAAGATTCGCGTTCACCGGTTCAAAGACCAATGACTAAACGTTATCGAGCTAAGGGGAAAGTTTATGCCGTTGTATAACCCACACATATATAAAGTTTAAGTACTCGTGCCTAGTATGTAAAACATAAAATGCGCATGTATTCTCAGTTCCAAAATAGTTAAAGTAAAAAGGGATGCTATAACTCACAGTGGTAAAGTAGTAGTAAAGTTGGTTCGGGAAAGTAAGCAAGTATGTAGGTCCGGAAATTCCTCAACCTAAGTCAAAAGTTACTAAGTCAGTAAATTGTCCCAATAGGTTTATAAGTATGTAAATTAGGTCTTAAGTATCATCATCATTCATCATCAAACAAAAAGTATAAAGTAAGTTTCATTCTAGAAAAGAGTTTAAAACAAAGGCTGAATTCGATCAGTCACCACGGCCCCTATACCAACTGAAATGAGGTGAGACCAGTGGCCATGGCTCCGTTTATGAGTCCTTTAGTTTCTGTAAAAATTCCAGAACCAAGTTCATCTTCGTTTGACCGTGGCGACGGTTTAAGTACGAGTTGGTCAGAATTTTCAGCACAACATTAAAAGGACATAGTGACGTTCGGAGGGCCATAGATCCTAAATCGTAACTCAGATTAAGACGAGTCTTAAATGAAAAATTATCTACTCGAACAGAGATAACTGAAAATCAACTTTACAGTAGCCCAGGTATTATTATCAGACCTGAAAAACAGTAGGTTTAGTGTTCTGGTGGATTCTTGGTGCTCGATGCTCATCACGGTTCTCATCCTTGATGCATATAGCTTCAAGTGTACAACTCGATGATGTGTTTGCATCCTCTTTACCAAGTTTTGACCATCATAACACAAATGTAAGTCTAAGATAAGTAGCATAACTCAATTAAGTGTTGCAAGTAGTTTGATGAACCAAAGTTACATCAAGATCTTAGATCCGACACATACATGAACTCTAAAAGTAATATTAAGCTACAAACTTGAAAGTAAACTAAATAATCAAGATCTTAAGTTGTAGAACATAGTTCTTAGTTAGATCTTGAAGATCCAAGACCCAAAAGTCTAGATCTAAAGTTACTAAGTTAAATCCTAAGTCATAACACTTGAATCTTTACTTTAATGAAACCATAAGTTATGAAACTTAGATTCTCATCTTGTAAAGTGTATGTAAGCTTACAAGCTCTTGTTTACAACAAAATAAGAAGACCATAAGCTATAGAACTTAGATCTATCAAAAGTATATGAAGTTGTAACTAGAAAGTTAAACTTCCATGTTCTTGAACTTACAAAGTTAACTTTGGTTCAAGAAAAATGAGATCAAGATTAACTAGTAATACTTGACCAAATTAACAACATTTCAACTTTAAAGTACATAAAATGAAGAAATAAATTAAATCTACAAGTAACATGTTAATGGTTGTTCATACTTTAAAGATTCAAGCCAAGGCTTTGATCTTTAAGAAAGTAAACCTTAAGTTTACAAACATGGATTCAAGTAATGATTTTACAACTCATGAACTTTAAATCTTTAAAACATTAAGTGTAGAACCATAAACTAGAAAGTTTAGGTTTTTGTATGTTCTTGTATGAACAAGATGATATGAAGAACAAACTAAAGAGTTTGATTCTTAATAACTAGTAAGTAAACAACAACAACAAAGAACAAGTAACAAAACAAGTGAATGATGATGATGTCCATGTGTATGATTCAGTTTTTAAGCAAGAAAAGAAGAGAGAAAGAAGCCTTGTTACTCACAATATTAGAGATAAAAAGGAGAGAAAAGAATGCAAGTAAGTTTGTGTGTGTAAAAGTGAGGAAGTATACAAGAGAATACTAGTAGATATGTATCAAAAAAAAGTTTGAATCCCTCTTTTACCCACCTCTAAACTGTAGGCTTTCAAACAAAAGGGGGAGGGTCAAATGCTTCTTTCATATATTGGGAGATGGTGTATGCTTGAAGTGGTATTAAAGCTAAGTAGCATGGGAATAAGGTGTAAGGATACTTGTAACTAGATTCCTCATAACTTAATTAATCTAAGTTAAGTCTTAAAGCATCATTAACATAATGTTGGGCTAACTAGTCCATTAAGATAAGTAGGGTGAGCTTCCAAGTCCATTAACATTAATAAAAGCCCAAGTTCAAGTAATTAACAAATTAAATAAATAAAGCCCAAGTAATTAACTAGTAACATTAGTTAATTAAAAATGATCAATCTTAATTAATCATGAATGTAAATAATTTTCGAAAATATTATTCGTGTAAAGTACGTGTGTCACAAAGACAATTCGGGTCATATAAAGTTAAATACGGTAACAAGTAACACGTATAAGAATACGTTTATTAAAACACAAATATTAATAATTAAACATTGGAAAATCCAGGGTTGTTACAGTTGATGAGGTACATCATCGAAAACTCTGGGATAGGGACATTATCGAAGACACCATACTGGATGTTGTACACGAAACCAATTCATCGAATCTTAGCCTTGATGCTGATTTAGATAATATGACTTATACAAGTATGAGTGTACCCGGAGAATCAATACCAATTCAGTTTAATCCACCAACACATGAAGTTAATCCACCAACACATGAAGTTAATGATGATGATGAAGTTGATGATGATGATGATGATGATGATGACATTTGTGAGGATGATGATGATGATGATGATGATGTGGTGGTGGCTGACGATGAGCTAATGAAATGTCCCGTTCTTATTGATTAAAAATGTTCCATATTAATTGATTTCGTTGCGAGGTTTTGACCTCTATATGAGACGTTTTTCAAAGACTGCATTCATTTTTAAAACAAACCATAACCTTTATTTAATAAATAAAGGTTTAAAACGCTTTACGTACATTATCAAATAATGATAATCTAAAATATCCTGTTTACACACGACCATTACATAATGGTTTACAATACAAATATGTTACATCGAAATCAGTTTCTTGAATGCAGTTTTTACACAATATCATACAAACATGGACTCCAAATCTTGTCCTTATTTTAGTATGCAACAGCGGAAGCTCTTAGTATTCACCTGAGAATAAACATGCTTTAAACGTCAACAAAAATGTTGGTGAGTTATAGGTTTAACCTATATATATCAAATCGTAACAATAGACCACAAGATTTCGTATTTCAATACACATCCCATACATAGAGATAAAAATCATTCATATGGTGAACACCTGGTAACCGACATTAACAAGATGCATATATAAGAATATCCCCATCATTCCGGGACACCCTTCGGATATGATATAAATTTCGAAGTACTAAAGCATCCGGTACTTTGGATGGGGTTTGTTAGGCCCAATAGATCTATCTTTAGGATTCGTGTCAATTAGGGTGTCTGTTCCCTAATTCTTAGATTACCAGACTTAATAAAAAGGGGCATATTCGATTTCGATAGTTCAACCATAGAATGTAGTTTCACGTACTTGTGTCTATTTTGTAAATCATTTATAAAACCTGCAAGTATTCTCATCCCAAAAATATTAGATTTTAAAAGTGGGACTATAACTCACTTTCACAGATTTTTACTTCGTCAGGAAGTAAGACTTGGCCACTGATTGATTCACGAACCTATAACAATATATACATATATATCAAAGTATGTTCAAAATATATTTACAACACTTTTAATATATTTTGATGTTTTAAGTTTATAAAGTCAGATGTCCTCGTTAGTAACCTATAACTAGTTGTCCACAGTTAGATGTACAGAAATAAATTGATAAATATTATCTTGAATCAATCCACGACCCAGTGTATACGTATCTCAGTATTGATCACAACTCAAACTATATATATTTTGGAATCAACCTCAACCATGTATAGCTAACTCCAACATTCACATATAGAGTGTCTATGGTTGTTCCGAAATATATATAGATGTGTCGACATGATAGGTCGAAACATTGTATACGTGTCTATGGTATCTCAAGATTACATAATATACAATACAAGTTGATTAAGTTATGGTTGGAATAGATTTGTTACCAATTTTCACGTAGCTAAAATGAGAAAAATTATCCAATCTTGTTTTACCCATAACTTCTTCATTTTAAATCCGTTTTGAGTGAATCAAATTGCTATGGTTTCATATTGAACTCTATTTTATGAATCTAAATAGAAAAAGTGTAGGTTTTTAGTCGAAAAAATAAGTTACAAGTCATTTTTGTAAAGGTAGTCATTTCAGTCGAAAGAACGACGTCCAGATGACCATTTTAGAAAAGATACTTCCACTTTGAGTTTAATCATAATTTTTAGATATAGTTTCATGTTCATAATAAAAACCATTTTACCAGAATAACAACTTTTAAATCAAACTTTATCATAGTTTTTAATTAACTAACCCAAAACAGCCCGCGGTGTTACTACGACGGCGTAAATCCGATTTTACGGTGTTTTTCGTGTTTTCAGGTTTTAAATCATTAAGTTAGCATATCATATAGATGTAGAACATGTGTTTAGTTTATTTTAAAAGTCAAGTTAGAAGGATTAACTTTTATTTGTGAACAAGTTTAGAATTAACTAAACTATGTTCTAGTGATTACAAGTTTAAACCTTCGAATAAGATAGCTTTATATGTATGAATCGGATGATGTTATGAACATAATTACTACCTAAAGTTCCTTGGATAATCCTACTGGAAATGGGAAAAATAGATCTAGCTTCAAAGGTGAAATGTCCCGTTCTTATTGATTAAAAACGTTCCATATTAATTGATTTCGTTGCGAGGTTTTGACCTCTATATGAGACGTTTTTCAAAGACTGCATTCATTTTAAAACAAACCATAACCTTTATTTCATCAATAAAGGTTTAAAAAGCTTTACGTAGATTATCAAATAATGATAATCTAAAATATCATGTCTACACACGACCATTACATAATGGTTTACAATACAAATATGTTACAACAAAATAAGTTTCTTGAATGCAGTTTTTACACAATATCATACAAGCATGGACTCCAAATCTCATCCTTATTTAAGTATGCGACAGCGGAAGCTCTTAATAATCA
Source organism: Rutidosis leptorrhynchoides (assembly GCF_046630445.1). Classification (NCBI taxonomy): domain Eukaryota; kingdom Viridiplantae; phylum Streptophyta; class Magnoliopsida; order Asterales; family Asteraceae; genus Rutidosis; species Rutidosis leptorrhynchoides. The sequence continues at coordinate 256,793,105 of NC_092339.1, forward strand.
CCTGAGAATAAACATGCTTAAAACGTCAACAAAAATGTTGGTGAGTTATAGGTTTAGCCTATATATATCAAATCATAATAATAGACCACAAGATTTCATATTTCAATACACATCCCATACATAGAGATAAAAATCATTCATATGGTGAACACCTGGTAACCGACAATAACAAGATGCATATATAAGAATATCCCCATCATTCCGGGACACCCTTCGGATATGATATAAATTTCGAAGTACTAAAGCATCCGGTACTTTGGATGGGGTTTGTTAGGCCCAATAGATCTATCTTTAGGATTCGCGTCAATTAGGGTGTCTGTTCCCTAATTCTTAGATTACCAGACTTAATAAAAAGGGGCATATTCGATTTCGATAATTCAACCATAGAATGTAGTTTCACGTACTTGTGTCTATTTTGTAAATCATTTATAAAACCTGCATGTATTCTCATCCCAAAAATATTAGATTTTAAAAGTGGGACTATAACTCACATTCACAGATTTTTACTTCGTCGGGAAGTAAGACTTGGCCACTGGTTGATTCACGAACCTATAACAATATATACATATATATCAAAGTATGTTCAAAATATATTTACAACACTTTTAATATATTTTGATGTTTTAAGTTTATTAAGTCAGCTGTCCTCGTTAGTAACCTACAACTAGTTGTCCACAGTTAGATGTACAGAAATAAATCGATAAATATTATCTTGAATCAATCCACGACCCAGTGTATACGTATCTCAGTATTGATCACAACTCAAACTATATATATTTTGGAATCAACCTCAACCCTGTATAGCTAACTCCAACATTCACATATAGAGTGTCTATGGTTGTTCCGAAATATATATAGATGTGTCGACATGATAGGTCGAAACATTGTATACGTGTCTATGGTATCTCAAGATTACATAATATATAATACAAGTTGATTAAGTTATGGTTGGAATAGATTTGTTACCAATTTTCACGTAGCTAAAATGAGAAAAATTATCCAATCTTGTTTTACCCATAACTTCTTCATTTTAAATCCGTTTTGAGTGAATCAAATTGCTATGGTTTCATATTGAACTCTATTTTATGAATCTAAACAAAAAAAGTATAGGTTTCTAGTCGGAAAAATAAGTTACAAGTCGTTTTTGTAAAGGTAGTCATTTCAGTCGAAAGAACGACGTCTAGATGACCATTTTAGAAAACATACTTCCACTTTGAGTTTAACCATAATTTTTGGATATAGTTTCATGTTCATAATAAAAATCATTTTCTCAGAATAACAACTTTTAAATCAAAGTTTATCATAGTTTTTAATTAACTAACCCAAAACAGCCCGCGGTGTTACTACGACGGCGTAAATCCGGTTTTACGGTGTTTTTCGTGTTTCCAGGTTTTAAATCATTAAGTTAGCATATCATATAGATATAGAACATGTGTTTAGTTGATTTTAAAAGTCAAGTTAGAAGGATTAACTTTTGTTTGCGAACAAGTTTAGAATTAACTAAACTATGTTCTAGTGATTACAAGTTTAAACCTTCGAATAAGATAGCTTTATATGTATGAATCGAATGATGTTATGAACATCATTACTACCTTAAGTTCCTTGGATGAACCTACTGAAAAAGAGAAAAATGGATCTAGCTTCAATGGATCCTTGGATGGCTCAAAGTTCTTGAAGCAAAATCATGACACGAAAACAAGTTCAAGTAAGATCATCACTTGAAATAAGATTGTTATAGTTATAGAAATTGAACCAAAGTTTGAATATGATTATTACCTTGTATTAGAATGATAACCTACTGTAAGAAACAAAGATTTCTTGAGGTTGGATGATCACCTTACAAGATTGGAAGTGAGCTAGCAAACTTGAAAGTATTCTTGATTTTATGAAACTAGAACTTTTGGAATTTATGAAGAACACTTAGAACTTGAAGATAGAACTTGAGAGAGTTCAATTAGATGAAGAAAATTGAAGAATGAAAGTGTTTGTAGGTGTTTTTGGTCGTTGGTGTATGGATTGGATATAAAGGATATGTAATTTTGTTTTCATGTAAATAAGTCATGAATGATTACTCATATTTTTGTAATCTTATGAGATATTTCATGCTAGTTGCCAAATGATGGTTCCCACATGTGTTAGGTGACTCACATGGGCTGCTAAGAGCTGATCATTGGAGTGTATATACCAATAGTACATACATCTAAAAGCTGTGTATTGTACGAGTACGAATACGGGTGCATACGAGTAGAATTGTTGATGAAACTGAACGAGGATGTAATTGTAAGCATTTTTGTTAAGTAGAAGTATTTTGATAAGTGTATTGAAGTCTTTCAAAAGTGTATAAATACATATTAAAACACTACATGTATATACATTTTAACTGAGTCGTTAAGTCATCGTTAGTCGTTACATGTAAGTGTTGTTTTGAAACCTTTAGGTTAACGATCTTGTTAAATGTTGTTAACCCAATGTTTATAATATCAAAAGAGATTTTAAATTATTATATTATCATGATATTATGATGTACGAATATCTCTTAATATGATATATATACATTAAATGTCGTTACAACGATAAACGTTACATATATGTCTCGTTTCAAAATCATTAAGTTAGTAGTCTTGTTTTTACATATGTAGTTCATTGTTAATATAATTAATGATATGTTTACTTATCATAATATCATGTTAACTATATATATAACCATATATATGTCATCATATAGTTTTTTTACAAGTTTTAACGTTCGTGAATCACCGGTCAACTTGGGTGGTCAATTGTCTATATGAAACCTATTTCAATTAATCAAGTCTTAACAAGTTTGATTGCTTAACATGTTGGAAACATTTAATCATGTAAACATCAATCTCAATTAATATATATAAACATGGAAAAGTTCGGGTCACTACAGTACCTACCCGTTAAATAAATTTCGTCCCGAAATTTTAAGCTGTTGAAGGTGTTGACGAATCTTCTGGAAATAGATGCGGGTATTTCTTCTTCATCTGATCTTCACGCTCCCAGGTGAACTCGGGTCCTCTACGAGCATTCCATCGAACCTTAACAATTGGTATCTTGTTTTGCTTAAGTCTTTTAACCTCACGATCCATTATTTCGACGGGTTCTTCGATGAATTGGAGTTTTTCGTTGATTTGGATTTCATCTAACGGAATAGTGAGATCTTCTTTAGCAAAACATTTCTTCAAATTCGAGACGTGGAAAGTGTTATGTACAGCCGCGAGTTGTTGAGGTAACTCAAGTCGGTAAGCTACTGGTCCGACACGATCAATAATCTTGAATGGTCCAATATACCTTGGATTTAATTTCCCTCGTTTACCAAATCGAACAACACCTTTCCAAGGTGAAACTTTAAGCATGACCATCTCTCCAATTTCAAATTCTATATCTTTTCTTTTAATGTCAGCGTAGCTCTTTTGTCGACTTTGGGCGGTTTTCAACCGTTGTTGAATTTGGATGATCTTCTCGGTAGTTTCTTGTATAATCTCCGGACCCGTAATCTGTCTATCCCCCACCTCACTCCAACAAATCGGAGACCTGCACTTTCTACCATAAAGTGCTTCAAACGGCGCCATCTCAATGCTTGAATGGTAGCTGTTGTTGTAGGAAAATTCTGCTAACGGTAGATGTCGATCCCAACTGTTTCCGAAATCAATAACACATGCTCGTAGCATGTCTTCAAGCGTTTGTATCGTCCTTTCGCTCTGCCCATCAGTTTGTGGATGATAGGCAGTACTCATGTCTAGACGAGTTCCTAATGCTTGCTGTAATGTCTGCCAGAATCTTGAAATAAATCTGCCATCCCTATCAGAGATAATAGAGATTGGTATTCCATGTCTGGAGACGACTTCCTTCAAATACAGTCGTGCTAACTTCTCCATCTTGTCATCTTCTCTTATTGGTAGGAAGTGTGCTGATTTGGTGAGACGATCAACTATTACCCAAATAGTATCAAAACCACTTGCAGTCCTTGGCAATTTAGTGATGAAATCCATGGTAATGTTTTCCCATTTCCATTCCGGGATTTCGGGTTGTTGAAGTAGACCTGATGGTTTCTGATGCTCAGCTTTGACCTTAGAACACGTCAAACATTCTCCTACGTATTTAGCAACATCGGCTTTCATACCCGGCCACCAAAAATGTTTCTTGAGATCCTTGTACATCTTCCCCGTTCCAGGATGTATTGAGTATCTGGTTTTATGAGCTTCTCTAAGTACCATTTCTCTCATATCTCCAAATTTTGGTACCCAAATCCTTTCAGCCCTATACCGGGTTCCGTCTTCCCGAATATTAAGATGCTTCTCCGATCCTTTGGGTATTTCATCCTTTAAATTTCCCTCTTTTAAAACTCCTTGTTGCGCCTCCTTTATTTGAGTAGTAATGTTATTATGAATCATTATATTCATAGATTTTACTCGAATGGGTTCTCTATCCTTCCTGCTCAAGGCATCGGCTACCACATTTGCCTTCCCCGGGTGGTAACGAATCTCAAAATCGTAATCATTCAATAATTCAATCCACCTACGCTGCCTCATATTCAGTTGTTTCTGATTAAATATGTGTTGAAGACTTTTGTGGTCGGTATATATAATACTTTTGACCCCATATAAGTAGTGCCTCCAAGTCTTTAATGCAAAAACAACCGCGCCTAATTCCAAATCATGCGTCGTATAATTTTGTTCGTGAATCTTCAATTGTCTAGACGCATAAGCAATCACCTTCGTTCGTTGCATTAATACACAACCGAGACCTTGCTTTGATGCGTCACAATAAATCACAAAATCATCATTCCCTTCAGGCAATGACAATATAGGTGCCGTAGTTAGCTTTTTCTTCAATAACTGAAACGCTTTCTCTTGTTCATCATTCCATTCAAATTTCTTCCCTTTATGCGTTAATGCAGTCAAGGGTTTTGCTATTCTGGAAAAGTCTTGGATGAACCTTCTGTAGTAACCAGCTAGTCCTAAAAACTGGCGTATGTGTTTCGGAGTTTTCGGGGTTTCCCACTTTTCAACAGTTTCTATCTTTGCCGGATCCACCTTAATACCTTCTTTGTTCACTATGTGACCGAGGAATTGAACTTCTTCCAACCAAAATGCACACTTTGAAAACTTAGCGTACAATTCTTCCTTCCTCAATACTTCTAACACCTTTCTCAAATGTTCACCGTGTTCTTGGTCATTCTTTGAGTAAATAAGTATGTCATCAATGAAAACAATGACAAACTTGTCAAGGTATGGTCTACACACTCGGTTCATAAGGTCCATGAACACAGCTGGTGCATTAGTTAAACCAAACGGCATGACCATAAACTCGTAATGACCGTAACGTGTTCTGAAAGCAGTCTTTGGAATATCATCTTCTTTCACCCGCATTTGATGATACCCGGAACGTAAGTCAATCTTTGAATAAACAGACGAGCCTTGTAGTTGATCAAATAAGTCGTCGATTCTCGGTAGTGGGTAGCGGTTCTTGATGGTAAGTTTGTTCAACTCTCGGTAGTCGATACACAACCTGAATGTACCATCTTTCTTCTTGACAAACAAAACAGGAGCTCCCCACGGTGACGTGCTTGGTCGAATGAAACCACGCTCTAAAAGTTCTTGTAATTGGCTTTGCAGTTCTTTCATCTCGCTGGGTGCGAGTCTGTAAGGAGCACGAGCTATTGGTGCAGCTCCTGGTACAAGATCTATTTGAAATTCAACGGATCGATGTGGGGGTAATCCCGGTAATTCTTTCGGAAATACATCGGGAAATTCTTTTGCAATGGGAACATCATTGATGCTCTTTTCTTCAGTTTGTACTTTCTCGACGTGTGCTAGAACAGCATAGCAACCTTTTCTTATTAGTTTTTGTGCCTTCAAATTACTAATAAGATGTAGCTTCGTGTTGCCCTTTTCTCCGTACACCATTAAGGGTTTTCCTTTTTCTCGTATAATGCGAATTGCATTTTTGTAACAAACGATCTCCGCTTTCACTTCTTTCAACCAGTCCATACCGATTATCACATCAAAACTCCCTAACTCTACTGGTATCAAATCAATCTTAAATGTTTCGCTAACCAGTTTAATTTCTCGATTCCGACATATATTATCTGCTGAAATTAATTTACCATTTGCTAATTCGAGTAAAAATTTACTATCCAAAGGCGTCAATGGACAACTTAATTTAGCACAAAAATCTCTACTCATATAGCTTCTATCCGCACCCGAATCAAATAAAACGTAAGCAGATTTATTGTCAATAAGAAACGTACCCGTAACAAGCTCCGGGTCTTCCTGTGCCTCTACCGCATTAATATTGAAAACTCTTCCACGGCCTTGTCCATTCGTGTTCTCCTGGTTCGGGCAATTTCTAATAATGTGGCCTGGTTTTCCACATTTATAACAAACTACATTGGCATAACTTGCTCCGACACTACTTGCTCCGCCATTACTCGTTCCGACACCATTTGTTCCTTTCGTTCTATTAACCCCTGGTCCGTAGACCTCACACTTCGCCGCGCTATGACCATTTCTTTTACACTTGTTGCAAAATTTGGTGCAGAACCCCGAGTGATTCTTTTCACACCTTTGGCATAGCTGCTTCTGATTGTTGTTGTTGTTGCGGTTATTATTGTTGTTGGGATGATTGTTGTAGTTGCTGTTGTTGTTGTTGTTGTTGTTGTTGTTGGGCCGTTTGTTGTAGTTGCGATTGATGTTGCGATTGTTGGGATAATTGTTGCGATTATTGTTGTAATTGCTGTTGTTGTTGTATTGGTGATTCTTATCACCGTTTTCCTCCCACTTTCTTTTAACTTGCTTCACATTGGCCTCTTCAGCAGTCTGTTCTTTAATTCTTTCTTCAATCTGGTTCACTAGTTTGTGAGCCATTCTACTTGCCTGTTGTATGGAGGCGGGCTCGTGTGAACTTATATCTTCTTGGATTCTTTCCGGTAATCCTTTCACAAACGCGTCGATCTTCTCTTCCTCATCTTCGAATGCTCCCGGACACAATAGGCACAATTCTGTGAATCGTCTTTCGTACGTGGTAATATCAAATCCTTGGGTTCGTAACCCTCTAAGTTCTGTCTTGAGCTTATTGACCTCGGTTCTGGGACGGTACTTCTCGTTCATCAAGTGCTTGAATGCTGACCACGGTAGTGCGTACGCATCATCTTGTCCCACTTGCTCTAGATAAGTATTCCACCATGTTAACGCAGAACCTGTGAAGGTATGCGTAGCGTACTTCACTTTGTCCTCTTCAGTACACTTACTTATGGCAAACACCGATTCAACCTTCTCGGTCCACCGTTTCAATCCGATCGGTCCTTCGGTTCCATCAAATTCTAAAGGTTTGCAGGCAGTGAATTCTTTGTAGGTGCATCCTACACGATTTCCTGTACTGCTAGATCCAAGGTTATTGTTGGTATGTAGCGCAGCCTGTACTGCGGCTATGTTTGAAGCTAGAAAAGTACGGAATTCCTCTTCATTCATATTCACGGTGTGTCGAGTAGTCGGTGCCATTTCCTTCAAAATAGTTAAATGGAACAAGTTAATCATACAGAATATTAAGAGTAGTTAATAGTATTTCGTAGCATAATATGAACTCATTTATAAAAGCTTTTTCTTCATATTAGCGTTTTATAAGTTTAAATTCGGGTAGTACCTACCCGTTAAGTTCATACTTAGTAGCTAATATACAATTCAACTACTACAATTCTATATGAAAAACTGATTATAATAATATTTCGCGTTCAAACTTTTATACAATATTTTACAAACTTACAATACCGCTTATTTTACATAAAGCATGAAATATAGCACACAATAACTTTGATACAAGATAGTTGTGAAGACAATTCTAGCTAGTACACAAGTCGTTCAGCAAAGGCAATAAAGACACGTAATTCATACGTCCAGAAACAAGTCATGCATTCTGGTTTTACTAGGACTACTTCCCATCCTTGGTCTTGTGCAACATAACCGTTATGGCCGTTGATAAGACAGCGTGTTGTAACGTCATCAAAGGGACGAGGGTTACGTAATGTCCAACAGTCCCGTAATAATCTAAAAACCTCATTTCTTACCCCAATTACCGACTCCGTCACTTGTGGAAACGTTTTGTTTAATAGTTGTAGCCCGATGTTCTTGTTCTCACTTTGGTGAGAAGCGAACATTACTAATCCGTAAGCATAACATGCTTCTTTATGTTGCATGTTAGCCGCTTTTTCTAAATCACGAAGTCCAATATTCGGATATATTGAGTCAAAATAATTTCTTAACCCGTTGCGTAAAATAGCATTTGGGTTCCCCGCAATATATGCGTCAAAGTAAACACATCGTAACTTATGGGTTTCCCAATGTGATATCCCCCATCTTTCAAACGAAAGTCTCTTATAAACCAAGACATTCTTGGAACGTTCTTCGAATGTCTTACAAACTGATCTCGCCTTAAATAGTTGTGCCGAAGAATTCTGGCCGACTCTAGACAAGATTTCATCAATCATGTCTCCGGGTAGGTCTCTTAAAATATTGGGTTGTCTATCCATTTTGTGTTTTTAAACTGTAAAATAGACAAGAGTTAGATTCATAAAAAAAATACTTATTAATACAAGCAATTTTTACATATATCATAAAGCATAAGAACACTATATTCCATATATTACACCACACGAATACAACTATCTTATTCCGACTCGCTCGTTTCTTCTTCTTCGGTTTTGGTTCGTTTTGCCAAGTTTCTAGGGATATATGATGTTCCCCTAATACGAGCCGTCGTTGTCCACATTGGTTTAGAAAAACCTGGTGGTTTAGAGGTTCCCGGGTCATTGTTACAACTTAAGGACTTCGGGGGTTGACGATACATATAAAGTTCATCGGGGTTGGAATTAGATTTCTCTATTTTTATGCCCTTTCCCTTATTATTTTCTTTTGCCTTTTTAAATTCAGTTGGGGTAATTTCTATAACATCATCGGAATTCTCGTCGGAATCCGATTCATCGGAGAATTGGTAATCCTCCCAATATTTTGCTTCCTTGGCGGAAACACCATTGACCATAATTAACTTTGGTCGGTTGGTTGAGGATTTGCTTTTACTTAACCGTTTTATTATTTCCCCCACCGGTTCTATTTCTTCATCCGGTTCCGATTCTTCTTCCGGTTCCGATTCTTCTTCCGGTTCCGACTCTTCTTCCGGTTCCTCTTCGGGAACTTGTGAATCAGTCCACAAATCATTCCAATTTACATTTGACTCTTCATTATTATTAGGTGAGTCAATGGGACTTGTTCTAGAGGTAGACATCTATCACATAATATCAAACACGTTAAGAGATTAATATATCACATAATATTCATATGTTAAAAATATATAGTTTCCAACAAAAATGTTAAGCAATCATTTTTAAAGAAAACACGGTCGAAGTCCAGACTCACTAATGCATCCTAACAAACTCGATAAGACACACTAATGCAAATTTTCTGGTTCTCTAAGACCAACGCTCGGATACCAACTGAAATGTCCCGTTCTTATTGATTAAAAACGTTCCATATTAATTGATTTCGTTGCGAGGTTTTGACCTCTATATGAGACGTTTTTCAAAGACTGCATTCATTTTAAAACAAACCATAACCTTTATTTCATCAATAAAGGTTTAAAAAGCTTTACGTAGATTATCAAATAATGATAATCTAAAATATCATGTCTACACACGACCATTACATAATGGTTTACAATACAAATATGTTACAACAAAATAAGTTTCTTGAATGCAGTTTTTACACAATATCATACAAGCATGGACTCCAAATCTCATCCTTATTTAAGTATGCGACAGCGGAAGCTCTTAATAATCACCTGAGAATAAACATGCTTAAAACGTCAACAAAAATGTTGGTGAGTTATAGGTTTAGCCTATATATATCAAATCATAATAATAGACCACAAGATTTCATATTTCAATACACATCCCATACATAGAGATAAAAATCATTCATATGGTGAACACCTGGTAACCGACAATAACAAGATGCATATATAAGAATATCCCCATCATTCCGGGACACCCTTCGGATATGATATAAATTTCGAAGTACTAAAGCATCCGGTACTTTGGATGGGGTTTGTTAGGCCCAATAGATCTATCTTTAGGATTCGCGTCAATTAGGGTGTCTGTTCCCTAATTCTTAGATTACCAGACTTAATAAAAAGGGGCATATTCGATTTCGATAATTCAACCATAGAATGTAGTTTCACGTACTTGTGTCTATTTTGTAAATCATTTATAAAACCTGCATGTATTCTCATCCCAAAAATATTAGATTTTAAAAGTGGGACTATAACTCACATTCACAGATTTTTACTTCGTCGGGAAGTAAGACTTGGCCACTGGTTGATTCACGAACCTATAACAATATATACATATATATCAAAGTATGTTCAAAATATATTTACAACACTTTTAATATATTTTGATGTTTTAAGTTTATTAAGTCAGCTGTCCTCGTTAGTAACCTACAACTAGTTGTCCACAGTTAGATGTACAGAAATAAATCGATAAATATTATCTTGAATCAATCCACGACCCAGTGTATACGTATCTCAGTATTGATCACAACTCAAACTATATATATTTTGGAATCAACCTCAACCCTGTATAGCTAACTCCAACATTCACATATAGAGTGTCTATGGTTGTTCCGAAATATATATAGATGTGTCGACATGATAGGTCGAAACATTGTATACGTGTCTATGGTATCTCAAGATTACATAATATATAATACAAGTTGATTAAGTTATGGTTGGAATAGATTTGTTACCAATTTTCACGTAGCTAAAATGAGAAAAATTATCCAATCTTGTTTTACCCATAACTTCTTCATTTTAAATCCGTTTTGAGTGAATCAAATTGCTATGGTTTCATATTGAACTCTATTTTATGAATCTAAACAAAAAAAGTATAGGTTTCTAGTCGGAAAAATAAGTTACAAGTCGTTTTTGTAAAGGTAGTCATTTCAGTCGAAAGAACGACGTCTAGATGACCATTTTAGAAAACATACTTCCACTTTGAGTTTAACCATAATTTTTGGATATAGTTTCATGTTCATAATAAAAATCATTTTCTCAGAATAACAACTTTTAAATCAAAGTTTATCATAGTTTTTAATTAACTAACCCAAAACAGCCCGCGGTGTTACTACGACGGCGTAAATCCGGTTTTACGGTGTTTTTCGTGTTTCCAGGTTTTAAATCATTAAGTTAGCATATCATATAGATATAGAACATGTGTTTAGTTGATTTTAAAAGTCAAGTTAGAAGGATTAACTTTTGTTTGCGAACAAGTTTAGAATTAACTAAACTATGTTCTAGTGATTACAAGTTTAAACCTTCGAATAAGATAGCTTTATATGTATGAATCGAATGATGTTATGAACATCATTACTACCTTAAGTTCCTTGGATGAACCTACTGAAAAAGAGAAAAATGGATCTAGCTTCAATGGATCCTTGGATGGCTCAAAGTTCTTGAAGCAAAATCATGACACGAAAACAAGTTCAAGTAAGATCATCACTTGAAATAAGATTGTTATAGTTATAGAAATTGAACCAAAGTTTGAATATGATTATTACCTTGTATTAGAATGATAACCTACTGTAAGAAACAAAGATTTCTTGAGGTTGGATGATCACCTTACAAGATTGGAAGTGAGCTAGCAAACTTGAAAGTATTCTTGATTTTATGAAACTAGAACTTTTGGAATTTATGAAGAACACTTAGAACTTGAAGATAGAACTTGAGAGAGTTCAATTAGATGAAGAAAATTGAAGAATGAAAGTGTTTGTAGGTGTTTTTGGTCGTTGGTGTATGGATTGGATATAAAGGATATGTAATTTTGTTTTCATGTAAATAAGTCATGAATGATTACTCATATTTTTGTAATCTTATGAGATATTTCATGCTAGTTGCCAAATGATGGTTCCCACATGTGTTAGGTGACTCACATGGGCTGCTAAGAGCTGATCATTGGAGTGTATATACCAATAGTACATACATCTAAAAGCTGTGTATTGTACGAGTACGAATACGGGTGCATACGAGTAGAATTGTTGATGAAACTGAACGAGGATGTAATTGTAAGCATTTTTGTTAAGTAGAAGTATTTTGATAAGTGTATTGAAGTCTTTCAAAAGTGTATAAATACATATTAAAACACTACATGTATATACATTTTAACTGAGTCGTTAAGTCATCGTTAGTCGTTACATGTAAGTGTTGTTTTGAAACCTTTAGGTTAACGATCTTGTTAAATGTTGTTAACCCAATGTTTATAATATCAAAAGAGATTTTAAATTATTATATTATCATGATATTATGATGTACGAATATCTCTTAATATGATATATATACATTAAATGTCGTTACAACGATAAACGTTACATATATGTCTCGTTTCAAAATCATTAAGTTAGTAGTCTTGTTTTTACATATGTAGTTCATTGTTAATATAATTAATGATATGTTTACTTATCATAATATCATGTTAACTATATATATAACCATATATATGTCATCATATAGTTTTTTTACAAGTTTTAACGTTCGTGAATCACCGGTCAACTTGGGTGGTCAATTGTCTATATGAAACCTATTTCAATTAATCAAGTCTTAACAAGTTTGATTGCTTAACATGTTGGAAACATTTAATCATGTAAACATCAATCTCAATTAATATATATAAACATGGAAAAGTTCGGGTCACTACAAAAGGATCCTTGGATGGCTTGAAAGTTCTTGAAGCAGAATCATGACACGAAAACAATTTCAAGTAAGATTTCCACTCGAAATAAGATTGTTATAGTTATAGAAATTGAATTAAAGTTTGAATATGATTATTACCTTGTATTAGAAAGATAACCTACTGTAAGTAACAAAGGTTTCTTGATCTTGGATGATTACTTGGAATGGATTTAGAAAACTTGGAAGTAAACTTGCAATCTTGGAAGTATTCTTGATTTTATGAAACTAGAACTTTTGGAATTTATGAAGAACACTTAGAACTTGAAGATAGAACTTGAGAGAGATCAATTAGATGAAGAAAATTGAAGAATTAAAGTGTTTGTAGGTGTTTTTGGTCGTTGGTGTATGGATTAGATATAAAGGACATGTAATTTTGTTTTCATGTAAATAAGTCATGAATGATTACTCATATTTTTGTAATTTTATGAGATATTTCATGCTAGTTGCCAAATGATGGTTCCCACATGTGTTAGGTGACTCACATGGGCTGCTAAGAGCTGATCATTGGAGTGTATATACCAATAGTACATACATCTAAAAGCTGTGTATTGTACGAGTACGAATACGGGTGCATACGAGTAGAATTGTTGATGAAACTGAACGAGGATGTAATTGTAAGAATTTTTGTTAAGTAGAAGTATTTTGATAAGTGTCTTGAAGTTTTTCAAAAGTGTATGAATACATATTAAAACACTACATGTATATACATTTTAACTGAGTCGTTAAGTCATCGTTAGTCGTTACATGTAAATGTTGTTTTGAAACCTTTAGGTTAACGATCTTTTTGAATGTTGTTAACCCATTGTTTATTATAACAAATGAGATGTTAAATTGTTATATTATCATGATATTATGATATATAATATATCTTAGTAGGATATATATACAGTTAAATGTCGTTACAACGATAATCGTTACATATATGTCTCGTTTCGAAATCATTAAGTTAGTAGTCTTATTTTTACATATGTATTTCATTGTTAATACACTTAATAATATATTTACTTATCATTTAACATAATTAACCAAGTGTATCAATATCTTAATATGATTCATATGTACCTAGTAAGACGTTGTTATAACGATAATCGTTATATATATCGTTTTCGAGTTTCTTAAATTAATAGTTTCATTTTTATGTATATAACTCATTGTTAAAATACCTAATGAGATACATACTTATAATAAAATCATGTTAACTATATATATATATAACCATATATATGTCATCGTATAGTTTTTACAAGTTTTAACGTTCGTGAATCACCGGTCAACTTGGGTGGTCAATTGTCTATATGAAACCTATTTCAGTTAATCAAGTCTTAACAAGTTTGATTGCTTAACATGTTTGAAACACTTAATCATGTAAATAAAAATTTCATTTAATATATATATATATATAAACATGGAAAAGTTCGGGTCACTACAGCTAAATCCCCAAATTCCTCTAAATGAAGCTTACTCTAGTGATGATGATGATTATTGATGTGTAATTCTTGTCAGTTATCAAAAAACGCTTGTTGTTGCAATCAAATGTTTAATATTTTTATGAATGTTATTTCTATGAATGTCTTTTTAAATTTTCCGCATGAAATATATGTATATATATAGTTTAATGTATATTTATGCATATATATATATATATATATATATATATATATATATATATATATATCATTGTTCTATTCACTTTATTTGTATTTATGCAGATGAATTTCTTTGCTCTCATTTTCCTAATGATCGGTGTTGGGGCCGGTGGCCAAGATAACGATCCCCAACCTAATACACGGGGTAAACGGGGAAAATCAAAAAACATAGGTTTACAAAAATTGAGATATTCTCAAGGACGACTTGAGATTGACTTTGATTTTACGTGGAATACCGTTAATCCGATAGGCCCTAATAGTTCAATGTTTGTTAATTTGATATCTAGTGTTGTTAGGTCCCCGAAGTTCCCGAAACATTACGAGTGTTGGGCGGATGTGCCAAGTTCTTCAAAAGAATTAGTTTGGATTAATATCCACGTAAGTTTAATTAATTATTACTTATACATATACATACATATATACTTTATATATATATATATATATATATATATATATATATATATATATATATATATATATATATATATATATATATATATATATATATATATATATATATATATATATACACGTATATATATATACATACATATATATATATACACGTGTATATATATACGTGTATATATATACGTGTATATATATACGTGTATATATATACATGTGTATATATATACATGTGTATATATATATATATATATATATATACAATCTTCTAATATATCTATTATTTTTTTCGTAGAATTTCTTTATAATTGAAACTAGGCTAGAATCGTCGAGAGATGTAAAACCCACATAATTCATTGTACAACAGTGTAAATATAGTACATAAGGTGTGGGGGTGTAGTGCAATTTAACAGAGGTCAGAATCCTGCCCAGAACCTTGTGTGCACCGCACAGGGTTAAGTGTGCGCGCCGCGCTCTAGCCCTGTGCACAGTTTTCTGCTTTTTAGTTAAAAGTTAAATGAAGGGTATTGTGGTCTTTTCACATGGAGACAAGTTTGGGACTGTAAAGGCCAGTTTGGTGGTGCTTGAAACACACTTAACTTCATCATCTACCACTTCATCTCTTCAATTCAATTTCAAGAGTGAGAAACCCTTCAAGAGAGAGAAAGCCCAAATCAAGGAGGAAGAAGCTTGATTCGGGTTATAGCTCAAGTACTAAAGTTGTTCATCTAGCCCCTAGCTATGTTTTGAGTGTGGTGGTATGCTCTAATCTTGATTCTTAATTTAATTTGTTTAAGGGTTAGGGTTTGGGTTAGTGATGAACATAAAACCCATATTTGGTGATTTTGGGTGTTCTTGGGTAAGATTGAGTCATGAAGACTCAATAGTGACTAACCTAGGGTTTCAAAGTATTAATTGGTGTTTATGAGCCCTAATTGGTTAGTTAATTACAAGCACACCTAGTTATTAAGCAAATGGGTGTTAACGGGGTTAGTGGATGACCCGAAGAGGGTGTGTTGACCCTAAAATGGTTAAATGGGTGATTGTTGACCTAGTTGGGCAAGATGAGTGTGAAATGTCCTAAGTTTGGGTTAGTTGGTGTTGTTAGACCTTACTCACTAGCTTTTAGTGATTAACGATGGGTCTTGACCTTAAATGGACGGTTTTGGTATAAATGGGTCAACTAATGCATTTAAGTCGTTAAATGCACAAGTGTGTATTGTTGGTGTCTAATTCGACGAATGGTATATTAATTATATACATAATGTAATAGGTACGTCGCGTTGAAGGTTGCAAGCTTGATTAACTCACCAAAGGCGCTAAGGTGAGTGGAATAATTATACATGTGTGTATGTAATGTATTTACTTGTGCAAAATGCGATGTGGGTTTTAAGTTCGGGTATGCGATACCACATCATGTTGCGTGGGATGAGGGTTTAAAGTTCGGGTATGCGATACCTCATCATCATGTATGGCATGTGATATAGGTTTAAAGTTCGGGTATGCGATACCATATCATTATGTATGTTTGCAGGCGTGAAGTGTGGGTTTTAAGTTCGGGTATGCGATACCACGTTTCACGTTACGGGTGGGTTTTAAGTTTGGGTATGCGATACCACCCAAGGGACTAGTGATGCATACTAGTGGCGTCTGTGTGGCTAGCGGTTCAATCGCGAGGACCGTTCCCTTTGTACCATTGGTTAACCGTGGTTATGTGTTGTAGCGTAGCATTTTACATTGTCGGAGTTATATGCTTTTGTTATGCTAGCTTGTATATTGGAGTTTAGCTTTGTACTTACGATGGTATGCTATTTATATTGCTAGCGTGTATGCGGTAATTGTTGTAAGTGAATGCAAGTAAGTAGGTTATATATGTACGTGTATAATTATTGCATTCACTAAGCTTTACTTACCCACTCGTTCTTTACCTTTTATAGGCTCCGGCGGAGACAAGGGTAAGGGCATTCGTACGGATTAGAGATCCCGTTTTGTTTGATAGGGGACGCTTTTGGGGTGATAGCTTTTGGAGTTTGACCGAGATTTGGGTAGTTTAACCCCAAACACCATGCTTTAGTGTCGTTTGGAATCTAAACTAATTCGGTTGAAACTTATATATTTTGTACGAAACTCGTATTACGGCACATGTGGGTCCTGTTTCGTAAAATTTATTTTATTATTGAATCGTGTGAGTTTTTCATATTATGACATGTTGTGAAAAGCGTTTCACCTAAATATGTCGGGAAGTGGGTGATCTTTATTTGAAAAAATGACAGATTCAGACAGAAGCTGAATGAGTCTGTGCGCGCCGCGCACCCTTGGGTGTTGCGCGCCTCGCACCTAATCTGAATAAAAAAAAAATTTGTTTACTGTTTTGGTTGGTTATTGGGTTGGGTTGTTACAAGTGGTATCAGAGCATGGTCTAAGGGATTTAGGCGACTTGAGATAGGTGCCTATACTTAGACTTTATTGTGTATGCCCTTATTGCAGGACTTGTAGGAGACGGGTCGGACCGGGATGGGTTAGTGCTTAGGTTTATGTGAACTAACCTTGCACTAATTGTTTTGTGTTGTGTTTTTGCAATCATCAAGCGAAATAGACGTTTTACTAGCGAGTTAATGCGACGTGCTCACGTAACAATGATTAGCTACCATTGTTACGGGTTCAAATCGTGTCAAACAAGCGATGTATGATGATTGTTGAGTAAGATGGGGCGGTGAGGTGAATATGTATTTGTGATATGTCTTTTCGTTCGTCGTTTAACCTATTTCCGTTTTATAGAATGAAGATGAGAAAAGGACACGACACCAATGAAGGAGGTACGAGCGAGGACCTCGAGTTTACGGCCAAGGTTGAGGCCATCATTAAAAAGCAGAGAGCGGAATTTCTTGAGGATGTCCGAAAGGTTTTCCAAGAATCGGTTGATGGGCAAGTAACCGAAATGATCAACGAGCGAATGAATGCCGCGATCGAGGAGGCATTAGAAGCTAGAAACATTCATCCTCGGGGTGAAGGGGGTGATGGTAATAGTGGATATGGAAGGCGAGACTTCCATTACAAAAATTTTAAGGATGCTCAACCTCCTATGCTTAATGGAGTGAGGGATCCATACAAAAGCACATGTTAGATCTCCGACATCGAGGGGCTTTCCGTACCGTGGAGTGTCCTCCCGAGAAGAAGACGAGATACGGTTCTAGCATGTTACATGAAGAGGCCAAGTTATGGTGGGACGATAAAATTAAGTTTTATGGTGAAGAGCGATGCATGAGTTTGACGTGGGAAGAGTTTAAAAAGGAATTTTTCAAAGAATACCGAACTCCTTCCGACCTCGATAGAATCCGGGACGAGTTGCACAATTTGCGACAAGGTTCAAAGTACTTGGTCACTCTCAAGTCTACCTTCTTGGCAAAGACTCGTTTTTGTCCGGAGTATGTTGGCGATGACCATAAGTTGATGCTAGATTTTTACCGTACACTAAGCGATGAGTTGAAGCGTAAGATTAGTCGGGGAATGGCTAAGTCTTTTGATGAATTGTTTGAGTTGGCCCGGGGTTTTGAGCCGGAGGTTCCGAAAAGAAGTGATTTCTCCTTTTCTAAGAGAAAATTCGAAGGTTCGAGTCAATCGAACTTTTCAAGCAAGAAGAGCAAGAAGGGCTCCGAAAGTGTTAATAGCATTAAGAAGGGTGGTTCCGGAAATTTTCTCCCAAATTGCTATAATTGTGGGCAAAAGGGTCACATCTCGCGTGAATGCCCAAAGCTGGTTACGAACACGCTCACATGTTTTAATTGCCAAAAGCAAGGACACCGAAAGTCGGAGTGTCCCGATTTGTATGGTGATCAAGTGAAAAGGTTAGAGAAAGCGGTGGGTATGGCTAGGGGTCGCAATTATTTGATGACTAAAGACGAAGCCAAACAATCCAATAAAGTGGTCTCAGGTACTTTCATGGTTAACTCTAATCCGGAAAGGATTCTATTTGATAGTGGTGCTAACTTATCGTTTGTTTCTCCAAGATTTGTGTCTAAGCTTGATAAACCGCTAGCTAAGTTAAGTCATCTGATAGAAGTTGAAATAGCGGATGGTAAGACGGTGCTAGGGGTTGATGTTTGTAATGATTGTGATATTGTGTTTGGTTCCGAAACGTTTAAAATTGATCTTATCCCGATGACCTTGGGTGAATTCGATATTGTCATTGGTATGGATTGGCTCGATCGTTATAGAGCCGATATTGCATGCCATGAAAAATCTATTCGTGTAAAGACTCCAAGTGGGGGAGAGTTAATTATTCATCGCGATAGATGGAGAAGACTTGTGTCATTATTGAAATGTCCCGTTCATATTGATTATAAACGTTCCATATTAATTGATTTCGTCGTGAGGTTTTGACCTCTATATGAGACTTTTTTCAAAGACTGCATTCACTTTTAAAACAACCATAACCTTTATTTTATCGATAAAGGTTTAAAAATCATTACGTAGATTATCAAATAATGATAATCTAAAATATACTGTTTACACACGACCATTACATAATGGTTTACAATAAGAATATATTACATCAAAAATAAGTTTCTTGAATGCAGTTTTTACATAATATCATACAAGCATGGACTCCAAATCTTGTCCTTATTTTAGTATGCATCAGCGGAAGCTCTTAATAATCACCTGAGAATAAACATGCTTAAAACGTCAACAAAAATGTTGGTGAGTTATAGGTTTAACCTATATATTATCAAATCATGATAATAGACCACAAGATTTCATATTTCAATATACATCCCATACATAAAGATAAAAATCATTCATATGGTGAACACCTGGTAACTGACATTAACATGATGCATATAAGAATATCCCCTATCATTTCGGGAAATCCTGTGGACATGACAAAAATGAATTCGAAGTATTAAAGCATCCGGTACTTTGGATGGGGTTCGTTAGGCCCAATAGATCTATCTTTAGGATTCGCGTCAATTAGTAGATCGGTTTACTAATTCTTAGGCTACCAAGCAAAAAGGGGCATATTCGGCTTCGATCATTCACCCATATAATGTAGTTTCATTTACTTGTGTCTATTTCGTAAAACATTTATAAAATTGCATGTATTCTCATCCCAAAATATTAGATTTTAAAAGTGGGACTATAACTCACTTTCACAGATTTTTACTTCGTCGGGAAATAAGAATTGGCCACTGGTCGATTCACGAACCTATAACAAATATGTACAAATATATCAAAGTATGTTCAAAATATATTTACAACATTTTTAATACGTTTTACTGTTTTAAGTTTATCAAGTCAGCTGTCCACGTTAGTAACCTACAACTAGTTGTCCACAGTTAGATGTACATAAATAAATTGATATATATTATCTTGAATCAATCCATGACCCAGTGTATACACGTCTCAGGCTAGATCACAACTCAAAGTATATATATTTTTGGAATCAACCTCAACCCTGTATAGCTAACTCCAACATTACTACATATAGAGTGTCTATGGTTGTTCCAAATAATATATATACATGGGTCGATATGATATGTCAAAACATTTGCATACGTGTCTATGGTATCTCAAGATTACATAATATATTAAAATACATGTATAATACAATATGAGTTAGATAGGATATGATTAATATAGTTTTGTTACCAATTTTCACGCAGCTACAACAAGAAAAATTATCCAATCTTGTTTTACCCATAACTTCTTCGTTTTAAATCCGTTTTGAGTGTTTCAAGTTGCTATGGCTTCATATTGAACTTAAGTTTATGAATCTAAACATAAAAGGTATAAGTTTATAGTAGGAAATATAGATTACAAGTCTTTTTTGTAAAGGTAGTCATTTCAGTCGAAAGAACGACGTCTAGATGACCATTTTGGAAAACATACTTCCACTTTGAGTTTAACCATGGTTTTCGGATATAGTTTCATGTTCATAAGAAAAATCATTTTCCCAAAAGAACAACTTTTAAATCAAAGTTTAACATAGTTTTTAATTAACTAACCCAAAACAGCCCGCGGTGTTACTACGACGTCGTATATCCGATTTTACGGTGTTTTTTGTGTTTTCAGGTTTTAAATCATTAAGTTAGCATATCATATAGATATAGAACATGTGTTTAGTTGATTTTTAAAGTCAAGTTAGAAGGATTAACTTTTGTTTGCGAACAAGTATAGAATTAATTAAACTATGTTTTAGTGATTACAAGTTTAAATCTTCGAATAAGGTAGTTTTATATATATGAATCGAATGATATTATGCACATCATTACTACCTCACGTTTTGTGGATAAACCTACTAGAAATGAGAAAAATAGATCTAGCTTCAAAGGATCCTTGGATGGCTTGAAAGTTCTTGAAGTAGAATCATGACACGAAAACAAGTTCAAGTAAGATTTCCACTCAAAATAAGATTGTTATAGTTACAGGAATTGAATCAAAGTTTGAATATGAGTATTAACTTGTATTAGAAAGATATCTTACTATAAATAAGAAAGATTTCTTGAGGTTGAATGATCACTCAAAGTGGATTTGCAAGATTGGAAGTAAGCTAGCAAACTTGGAAGTGTTGTTGGTGTGTTCTTGAGTAGTTGTTTTATAACTTGGTTTATGTATGGATTTATGAACTAGATTGAGCTAGATTTTGTTGAAGATGATGAAGAACACTTAGAACAAAGTAAGAACACTTGAGAGAGAGTAATTTGATTCAAGAAAAATTGAAAATGAATGTGTTTGTGTACCCTTCCATTCATGTGAACTTTCATACATCATATAGGCTTCATTAGTTTGTTATTTTGTGAGATATTTCATGCTAGATGTTAAATGATGGTTCACACATGGTTAGGTGACTCACATAGGCTGCTAAGAGCTGATAATTGGAGTGTATGTACTAATAGTAAATACATTTAGAAGCTGTGTATTGTACGAGTACAAATACGAGTGCATACGAGTAGAATTGTTGATGAAAATGAATGAGGATGTAATTGTAAGCATTTTTTGTTAAGTAGAAGTATTTTGATAAGTGTCTTGAAGTCTTTCAAAAGTGTATGAATACATATTAAAACACTACATGTAAATACATTTTAACTGAGTCGTTAAGTCATCGTTAGTCGTTACATGTCAGTGTTGTTTTGAAACCTTTAGGTTAACGATCTTGTTAAATGTTGTTAACCCATTGTTTATTATATCTAAAGAGATGTTAAATTATTACTTTATCATGATATTATGATATATAATATATCTTAGTATGATATATATACAGTTAAATGTCGTTACAACGATAATCGTTACATATATGTCTCGTTTCGAAATCATTAAGTTAGTAGTCTTGTTTTTACCTATGAAGTGCATTGTTAATACACTTAATGATATGTTTACTTATCATTTATCATGTTATATATATATATATATATATATATATATATATATATATATATATATATATATATATATATATATATATATATATATATATATATATCCATATATATGTCATCATATAGTTTTTACAAGTTTTAACGTTCGTGAATCACCTGTCAACTTGGGTGGTCAATTGTCTATATGAAACCTATTTCAATTAATCAAGTCTTAACAAGTTTGATTGCTTAAAATGTTGGAAACACTTAATCATGTAAATATCAATTTCATTTAATATATATAAACATGGAAAAGTTCAGGTCACTACAGTACATACCCGTTAAATAAATTTTGTCCCGAAATTTTAAGCAGTTGAAGGTGTTGACGTATCTTCTGGAAATAAGTGCGGGTATTTCTTCTTCATCTGATCTTCTCATTCTCAGGTGAACTCGGGTCCTCTACGAGCATTCCATCGAACCTTAACAATTGGTATCTTGTTTTGCTTAAGTCTTTTAACCTCACGATCCATTATTTCGACGGGTTCTTCGATGAATTGAAGTTTTTCGTTGATTTAGATTTCGTCTAATGGAATAGTGAGATCTTCTTTAGCAAAACATTTCTTCAAATTCAAGACGTGGAAAGTGTTATGTACAGCCGCGAGTTGTTGAGGTAACTCAAGTCGGTAAGCTACTGGTCCGACACGATCAATAATCTTGAATGGTCCAATATACCTTGGATTTAATTTTCCTTGTTTACCAAATCGAACAACACCTTTCCAAGGTGAAACTTTAAGCATGTCCATCTCTCCAATTTTGAATTCTATATCTTTTCTTTTAATGTCAATGTAGCTCTTTTGTCGACTTTGGGCGGTTTTCAACCGCTGTTGAATTTGGATGATCTTCTCGGTAGTTTCTTGTATTATCTCCGGACCCGTAATCTGTCTATCCCCCACTTCACTCCAACAAATCGGAGACCTGCACTTTCTACCATAAAGTGCTTCAAACGGTGCCATCTCAATGCTTGAATGGTAGCTGTTGTTGAAGGAAAATTCTGCTAACGGAAGGTGTCGATCCCAACTGTTTCCGAAGTTAATAACACATGCTCGTAGCATGTCTTCAAGCGTTTGTATCGTCCTTTCGCTCTGCCCATCAGTTTGTGGATGATAGGCAGTACTCATATCTAGACGAGTTCCCAATGCTTGCTGTAATGTCTGCCAGAATCTTGAAATAAATCTGCCATCCCTATTAGAGATAATAGAGATTGGTATTCCATGTCTGGAGACGACTTCCTTCAAATACAGTCGTGCTAACTTCTCCATCTTGTCATCTTCTCTTATTGGCAGGAAGTGTGCTGACTTGGTGTGACGATCAACTATTACCCAAATAGTATCATAACCACTTGCAGTCCTTGGCAATTTAGTAATGAAATCCATGGTAATGTTTTCCCATTTCCATTCCGGGATTTCAGGTTGTTGTAGTAGACCTGATGGTTTCTGATGTTCAGCTTTGACCTTAGAACACGTCAAACATTATCCTACATATTTAGCAATATCGGCTTTCATACCTGGCCACCAAAAATGTTTCTTAAGATCCTTGTACATCTTCCTCGTTCCAGGATGTATTGAGTATCTGGTTTTATGAGCTTCTCTAAGTACCATTTCTCTCATATCTCCAAATTTTGGTACCCAAATTCTTTCAGCCCTATACCGGGTTCCGTCTTCCCGAATATTAATATGCTTCTCCGATCCTTTGGGTATTTCATCCTTTAAATTTCCCTCTTTTAAAACTCCTTGTTGCGCCTCCTTTATTTGAGTAGTAAGGTTAGTGTGAATCATTATATTCATAGATTTTACTCGAATGGGTTCTCTGTCCTTTCTGCTCAAGGCGTCGGCTACCACATTTGCCTTCCCCGGGTGGTAACGAATCTCAAAGTCGTAATCATTCAATAATTCAATCCACCTGCGCTGTCTCATGTTCAGTTGTTTCTGATTAAATATGTGTTGAAGACTTTTGTGGTCGGTATATATAATACTTTTGACCCCATATAAGTAGTGCCTCCAAGTCTTTAATGCAAAAAAAACCGCGCCTAATTCCAAATCATGCGTCGTATAATTCTGCTCGTGAATCTTCAATTGTCTAGACGCATAAGCAATTACTTTCGTTCGTTGCATTAATACACAACCGAGACCTTGCTTTGAGGCGTCACAATATATCACAAAATCATCATTCCCTTCAGGTAATGACAATATAGGTGCCGTAGTTAACTTTTTCTTCAACAATTGAAACGCTTTCTCTTGTTCATCCTTCCATTCAAATTTCCTCCCTTTATGCGTTAATGCAGTCAAGGGTTTTGCTATTCTGGAAAAATCTTGGATGAACCTTCTGTAGTAACCAACTAGTCCTAAAAATTGGCGTATATGCTTCGGAGTTTTTGGGGTTTCCCACTTTTCAACGGTTTCAATCTTTGCTGGATCCACCTGAATACCTTCTTTGTTCACCATGTGTCCGAGAAATTGAACTTCTTCCAACCAAAATGCACACTTTGAAAACTTAGCGTACAGTTTTTCTTTCCTTAACAACTCTAGCACTTTTCTCAAATGTTCTTCGTGCTCTTGGTCATTCTTTGAGTAAATAAGTAGGTCATCGATGAAAACAATGAAAAACTTGTCAAGGTATGATCCACACACTCGGTTCATGAGGTCCATGAACATAGCTGGTGCGTTAGTCAACCCAAACGGCATAACCATAAACTCGTAATGACAGTAACGCGTCCTAAAAGTAGTCTTTGGAATATCATCCTCCTTCACCCGCATTTGATGGTACCCAGAACGTAAATCAATCTTCAAATAAACCGATGAGCCTTGTAGTTGATCAAATAAGTCGTCAATTCTCGGTAGTTGATGTCAAAGCTAAGGGGTATAAAATACTATTAAATTTTACAAGGAAAAACTATTAAATACGATACAATTTTACACAAGATATTTATTTATTTAGAGAATGGATATACTTAAACCTTGCTACAACAATTATAGGCAGTGTACCTAATCGTACAGTAGTGTAGTTTTTAGTAAGTTCGGTTCGTTCCACAGGGAATCTTTTAATCAAAGCTTAACGCTATATTAGTTTTATTTTATAAAAATACAAATATACATATAAGTAATATTATTATTATAAAGGGGGGTTTTTACCGTTTAATGACCGGTTTGTCGATTTTAAAAACTTAAGTCGCAGTTAAAACCAAATGTAAAATATTAAATAAATAAAAGACTTAATTTAAAGCGTAAAGTAAATAACGATAATGAAATTTCGATAAATAAAAGTGCGATAATTAAAAAGTACGATAATTAAAAGTGCAATTAAATACAATAACAATAAAATAAAGTGCGATAATTAGAAGTGCAATTAAATATAAAATAAAGGAAATTAAATATGAAATAAAAGAATTATGCTTATTTAAACTTCCGTAATCATGATGTTTGACGTGTTGATTTTAGTTTTATGCCCATGGGTTAATTGTCCTTTGTCCTGGATTATTTAATATGTCCGTCTGGTTTTTGTCCATAACAGTCCATCAGTCATAAATATAAAGTGCGAGTGTCCTCGTCAAATTATCCTTATACCCGAAGTTAAATATTCCAACTAATTGGGGACTTAAACTGTAACAAGGTTTTATTACTTTTTTAATAATTACACCAGGATATCGACTGCGTGTAACCCAAGGTTTTAATACTTTGTTATCAATTATGCCAAGTGTCCTTGTACATAATTTTACCCCTATTTTAATAATTCTAGTGACTATTAATACATTCCCGTATCCGGTTAAATGAACGATTATTCGTACATATAAATATCCCGCCCATCGTGTCCGATTGAGTGTATATGGTTATTTATAGGGACGTCCAATTGTAAATCTTTATATTAAAATTAACAAACTATCATTTAGTTAAACAAATATAAAGCCCATTAATAGCCCATAGTCTAATTTCCACAAGTGTCGTTCTTTTGTCCAAACCCCAATTATGGTACAAAGCCCAATTACCCAATTTTAGTAATTAGCCCAACATCATGATTACTTCGTTTTAAATAAGCATAATAATAACTTAGCTACAAGACATTAAATTAAAAAGGTTGAACATAACTTACAATGATTAAAAATAGCGTAGCGTTACAAGGACAGAATTTCGACTTACACCCTTACAACATTCGCTAACATACCCTTATTATTAGGATTTAAAATTAAAATTAAAATATAAATATAAATATATATATATATATATATATATATATATATATATATATTACGTATATATTGAGAGAGAGAGAGATAGATTAATGGATATCTAAAACGATCAAACTGCGTTGCCTTTTATAGGGATTTTCGTCCAGGGTGTCTCCGCAACTCGCGGCATTTTTTTGCCTTCAAACTCCGTGAGTCGCGGAGTTTGTTTTTACAGCTCACCAAGCCTTGGCTCCTAGCTTGTCGACGGATTATATAAATAAATATAATATATAAATAATTTTAGTAATTATTTAAATATTATATTATATTTATGTGCATAGTTGACTTGTAATTTTTAGTCCGTTGCGTCGAGCGTTGAGAGTCGACTCTGGTCCCGGTTCTGGATTTTCGAACGTCCTTGCGTAAAATTTAATATCTTGTACTGTGCGTTTTGAATCTTGTACTCTTGTAATTTTGAGACGTTTCTTATCAATAATTGGAACCTCTTTGATTGTATTTTGTACTTTTGAGCTTTTTGGTCGTTTGCGTCTTCAATTCGTCGAATCTGTCTTTTGTCTTCACCTTTTATTATTTAAACGAATATCACTTGTAAATAGAACAATTGCAACTAAAAGCTTGTCTTTCTTGAGGAATAATGCTATGAAATATATGTTCGTTTTTAGCATTATCAAATATTCTCACACTTGAGCGTTGCTTGTCCTCAAGCAATATAGTCTTGAAATACTAGAATCACTTCTTTATTCTTCACACTTTGTACATCAGTGATTTCTTTACGGCGGTATAAACAATGGTAGTAACGATGTGGTTTACAGTCTCAAATGACTTATGAAAATTTAGATCCATTAATTAAATTGGATCTTTATGAAAACATTTGATCTTTTTGAAAATTAAATCTAGCTTTTACCCTAGATAAGTTTTCCGGAATAACCCTTCACCGGTGTTTGCAAATTCTTTTTGTGGGTTTGGTGGGTTTCATATTTGAAAATTTTAGCTCAAAACTTGAGGTTTTGTGTCACCCATTTGCTAACCTTGTATTAGGAAAGCAACACGTCCAGTATACTTGCTCCGAATATTACCTTTCGGTAAACTACCGTCCGGTTGTAAAGGAAAGCGTTGAACAAGCAACTGTTAAGGCAATGTCCCCTGACATGCTTTTAATTATGGTCTATAACGTATCAGACGCAATTACTATTCTTGGTAGGAGCAATAGTAAAGCTCACCCTTATAATTTTTCGGTCTGGCACAAGGTCCTGTCTTTGACCATGCTATACAACCACCGTTCTTACGGTTGACACCCGATTTGGTTCAGGTGACCTAATGAATTCCAGGTGAATTCCTAGGATTTTACGTTCAATGGTAATGAACGCATTGAAAATGGGTTTTCAGAAAACAAATCGGTTTGTAATTTGATCAAAATATTTTCTCGTTCAAGCTCGAGTTTAGATATCATTGAATTCCATGAGTTTGTAATTCTCAATCTTTAAGGTCAATCTCAAGGATTGAGTAATATCAGTCTTAAAAGCTGATTTTTGATCTTTAAAGGAGATTATCCTTTCTGGGGATCTGATTCATTAGTCTTATCAAGCTAATTTGCATGGTGCCCCCCATTGTACGAGATAAATCCTTCTCATGGTTAGGATAAATATGACCACTTGGCGACCCTGTTTGATGCTGAGGTCCGTGGATTTCCTGCTGATTTTAGTGATGACTTTTCTAGATTTTTTGTCAATCTACAGCTGGTCTGGACGACAACTTCATGACCTAAATCAAGAAGCGCGTTTCTTTTTCGAAAGACTTTACTTCCTTTAAATTATGGAATTGATTCATCGTGTAGATCCATATTTCTTACAGTAAATCGGGTAAAACTGTTTAGTTTAGTCCATAGCAAAAGTATCTTCAGTTATTTGTTACAGAAATATGTGACATATGTTTAAAATTTCTTGGTAAATTTTCCCACACTTGGCTTTTATTTTCTTTTATTTTCCTTTTTATTGTCCTCTATTCCATTTTAAATGAATTCTAACATTTTGATTTGTTTCTCAATTTATGTCCTTTCCGAGGTAACAATAATTTCGGTGTTAATACCTAGTTTTATCGTTCATAAATATGTATAAACATGATTTTGAGTTCATTTAATTGAAAATTTTGAAAATTTTTACTAGAATTGGGTAGTCAGTATATAAGACTA
Organism: Rutidosis leptorrhynchoides; assembly: GCF_046630445.1. Lineage (NCBI taxonomy): Eukaryota > Viridiplantae > Streptophyta > Magnoliopsida > Asterales > Asteraceae > Rutidosis > Rutidosis leptorrhynchoides. Next base: position 256,821,734 of record NC_092339.1, read on the forward strand.
GGGCTGTTCTTTATTATCAGAGAGCACTAGATTCTAATACAACTACTACTAGTATTTTTAATGGTAACCAAGTGTTTAAGATAAAAATTTTAAAAATCCGAAAGAATTTAACCTCTTCCCACACGTAAGATCTTGCAATGCCCTCACTTGCAAGAAATCAGTAACATTTTAAATTATTGAGGGTGATTAGTGTAGAAAAATGATTAAATTTTACCAAGGTTTCCAAACATATTGTTGTTTGTGTTGAATGATAAATGGTGTACATCATTTGTTCATTCCGTCTTGTTGTTATTTCACATATATTTTGCATCTTGTCATCAAAATTAGTTGCTTTTGCTGAACTTAATGCCAGTCTTTGAAAATGCGTTGTTTTACCCTGTTGTGTACATAAGATAAAATGCAAACATATATATATATTTTTGAAGTTTGGTATATTACCCCACATTCAAAAATTATTAAAATCTAATAATAAAAGTTAGAAAATTATAAAAACTATTACAATATTAACATAAGTATTAAATGTATCAACATTACAAATAATAAAATAAATAAAACTAAGTAGACTAGGGATGATACTGATACCAGTAGGGGTTCCATGCATAACCATATGTGTTATAAAATGCTTCGGCTGGGTTATACGTAGGATACGGTGGTTGCATCTCTATAGACCAGGGAGGAAATATGGGCGATGGAGTAGGAATATAGTTTCTACCTACATGTTGGCAATGAGCTATGATTTGGTTTTGATGAACTTGCCAATCTTCAAATGATCGATGTCTAGCATTTTCATATTCTTGTGAAGCTATAAACCTTTGCATTTCTGTCATTTCATTTCCCCCTCCCACATTACCTTGCTATTGATTTCTCTCAACCTGTGGATGTCTTCCATGGTATTGTACTGCGGCGTTATTTCGCCTCTTCAAAACTTTAGCACCATGGTATACATTTAAACCAATTGTATCGTGGGGTTCTGGTTCTTCGATTAATAATCCCCCCCGACTTATATCCACATTGAGATATTCATCAATCAAAGTAATAAATATACCACCTCCTATTATACTGTGCGGTCTCATGACCCTAACCATAGCTGATAAATAATAACCCACACAATAAGGTATACTTACAGCGCTTTGTGGGTCTCGAATACACATGTGGTAAAACAAATCCTGTTCATTTACCTTTTCCTTATTCTTACCTCGTTGTGTAATCGAATTGGCTAAAAACCTATGAATTACTCTTAACTCAGCTCTATCTATATCCAAATAAGAGTAATTTCCCCCTTTAAATCGGTGATGGCTAGTCATTTGACTCCATACACCATGCGTATCAAAATTTTCATCAATTTTCCTACCGTTCAATATCAACCCTCTACAATCGGCAGATGCTAACTCCTCAGGCGTATATATACGTAAGGCCTGAGCCATGTCTAGTAAAGACATGTGGCGCATCGAACCTCCTAACAAAAATCTAATAAAAGAACGATCGGTTAAACTAACTACCCGATCATTTATTTCTATACTACACAATAATTCTTCACACCATACTTTATATACAGGTCTACGCATGCTGAATAATCGTACCCAATCGTTAAAAGTAGAATTACCATACCTCTGTGTAAGTAATTCTCTAATTGGCCCGACCAATTTTACAGCTTCTAATGGTCCCCATTCTATTACCCTAGGTACTTCAACAACTTTAGAATGAAGAGTATGCAAGCCCCTTTGGTATTTTGGATAATCTATCCAACGTCTGTCAAATCTCAAGTTCGGGTGCAAATCTTCCAAGTGCATATCTGAAAATGTCATAACTGGATGAGGTATATCTTGTTTATAATAGCTATCAACATCCTGTTGTTCCGCATTCTCAGGAGGAGCATTGCGAGCTTGGGATGAAGATTCACCCCTTTCAGTCTACAAAACACATCAAACACAATTTTTGTGCATCCAAATATGCATTAGTGTCAGCAAAATCATCAATCAAAATAATTACAATGACATGTTCAATTTATATCAAACTTATGCTTATTTTCATATTTTTATCAAATCTACACTTTTTCAAATAAGCATATACGAAAATGTTCGCCAAGTTCATAAGCATTCAACTCAAATAACATGTCAAAATAATCATTACTAGCAATTAAACAAGTTTCAAATGGCATTATCTCTCAAAAATCAAATTCATGAATTTTAGACTTGAAAAAATCCACTTTAATTCTCAAAAATCATGTTTAGGCTCAAAGTTTGGATCATTTAACTACCTAAACATGTTACACTACTTAATTTAGCAACAATTCATGACAAAAATCGGCCATAACCTGTTTATATCAAAAAGCCCCAAATTTGCTCAAGAACACAAACCCTAGATTACTCAAAATTTGAAGTTTAAGGCTTCTAATCATGTTAAATAGCATCAATCTAGGTTATACAAGCATAATACATAAGCAATTTAAGCATAATTACACTAAAAGGCATCAAAATCGAATTGGGTATAAAATTGCTCAAGAACACTAATTTTCGGATTAAATGGTGTTTAGGTGTAGAAATTTACCGTTTTTCTTGAGTAATTCCTTGATAGCATCCTTCTCAACATGATTTTAGTAAAAAATGTGATGATTTTTGGTGAAAAAATTCGATTTTGGGAGTGTTATTTCGGGTTTTTTCGCAGTGTTTTGGGGTGTGGTGGTGTGTAACTGATCTGTTCGTTCCTTTTATTTTTTTCTGTATTTTCTGAACTCCGCGAGTCGCGGTGCTTTTTTTTATAAATCTTTAACTTATAAAACAAATATAAAATAAATTTTAAAATTTTGTTTCCCTTGTTATTTAGGACGAGGTCGTTTCGAAATGATGTCCTAGTCCGTCCCTCGACAAAATTTTAAAATTTTTCAATTTAAAGCGCGGTTTTAAAAGCAAGGATTTTTTTGGGTTTTTTTTAATGTTTTTGGCATACTTTAATTCAATAAGATTAAAAATAATGATAATAAAAGTTCTCGTCCCTCCCTCGGGTAAAGCAATTTCGGTTCAAAGACCTAGTCTTCAACTTACGACGAATTTTAAAAATCATATTTTTAACTTAGCGACATAAAGTAAATTTTTATTTTTAAATTCACACCAAACTTAAATTTAAAATGCATAAAATTAAAAATTCACACCAAACTTAATTTTAAAAGCATAAAATTAAAAATTCATATTTTTAAAAATTAAAAATTCACACCAAACTTATATTATATTTTTGTTTTTATACATACAAACTTAAAAATATCAATTGTTCAAATATTTACAATTTTAAATATATTAATTTAAAAAGTTGACAATATTAATTTAAGATTTATATATTAATTTTAAAAACATGGTAAAAATAAAATTAAAAATCTTTTTGGTCTTTTATCCCACTTTAATCAATCAAATATTATCAAAAATATGCGCCCCTCTTTTCGCTAAAGTAATTTAGGTTCCATGATATAATTTAACTCATGACGAATTTTTGAAATATTTTGGGTTGATTGATTAAAGATATTTATACCTTAAAAATAAACGTTAAATTTCGCAGTGATGTAATAAATTTTTGTATGATATCAACAATTTCGGTCGCCAAACCTAATTTTATTCAATACCAATTTAATACTTTATAGCGAACAAATTAGCGTTTATTATCAAAAGGTTAAAAATAAAAATAAAAACTATATAGACTTACCTGTGAAATATATTCTTAGTGATATGATCTATCACACTCATAAGATAGTCGGTTTAATTGGTTTTCCATAGCTACATAGGCGTAACCTCGAGCATTCAGTGTTTTTTTCTTCTAAACATATGAACGGTCCGTCTCTGCATAAAGTAACAAATTCGGTGTTTGAATAGGTTTGATTATTTGAACATTTACCTCCATGTGACCATTTTCTGCATTTGTGACATCTTTCTAGGTGTCGTACTCTTCTTTTCGCTGCGGATTTTGATTTTCCTTTACCAAATTGTAACTTATTATCTTCGCATCTGGATTCTTTTCTTACTCCGTTCAATCTTTCTCTGATTACTGATACTAGTTCACTCGGAAGTGTGTCATTATTACGTTTAGTGATCAAAGCGTGTAGCATTAGACCATGGTTTAGTTCACAGGAAGTCTTCATTTCCTAAAAAAAATAAAAATTCAGAATGGGGGGAGAAGACTAGTTCTTTAGGGTCTGCTAGGGAAAGACCATTCGGGTTCCATTTTTGAGAACTACACAAAAACAGAAAATCTAACTCTAACAGAAATACATATTATCCTTTAAAGACTTGATTCTCCCCACACTTAGTTAGCTGTGGTATCGAAATTGTGATTAACTTCGTTGTCGACTTCCATCGGACTATCTATGTAATGTTTAACTCTGTGACCATTAACTTTAAATTCAATTCCATTTGAATTTATTAATTCTATCGTTCCGTATGGGAAAACTCTTTTGACTATGAATGGTCCAGACCATCTTGATTTTAATTTTCCAGGAAATAGCTTGAATCGTGAATTGAAAAGAAGACCTCTGTCTCCTTCTTTAAATTCTTTTGAACTTCTGATTCTTTTATCATGCCATTTCTTTGTTCTTTCCTTATAGATTAATGAATTTTCGTATGCTTCTTGTCTTAATTCTTCTAATTCGTTTAGTTGACTTAACCGTAGACGTCCAGCTTCATGTAAATCAAGATTACATGTCTTCAAAGCCCAAAATGCTTTGTGTTCAATTTCTACTGGAAGATGACATGCTTTTCCGTAAACGAGTTTAAAAAGTGTGATTCCAATTGGAGTTTTGTAGGCTGTTCTAAAAGTCCAGAGTGGATCCACCAATTTAATGGACCATTCCTTCGGATTTGATCCTACGGTTTTTTCTAGAATACGTTTTAAAGCTCGTTGGTATTTTCAACTTGTCCACTTGTTTGTGGATGATATGCAGTGGAGATTTTATGAGTTATTCCATATCTTTTAAGAACTTTCTCAAGTTTATTATTACAGAAATGAGTTCCCCGATCACTTATTAAAGCTTTCGGTGTTCCAAACCTTGCAAAAAGACGTTTTAAAAAGTTGACTACAACTCGTGCATCGTTAGTTGGGAGAGCTTGTGCTTCTGCCCATTTAGATACATAATCAATGGCTACGAGAATATAGAGATTATTATGAGATTTTGGAAATGGACCCATAAAGTCAATACCCCAAATGTCAAATACTTCACATACTTGAATGACATTTTGTGGCATTTCATCACTTTGACTTATTTTTTCGGCCCTTTGACAAGCATCACAGGATTTGCAAAGAAGGTGTGCGTCTTTGTAAATTGTAGGCCAATAGAATTCAGCATCATAAACTTTTCTTGCTGTGAGTTGAGGCCCATAATGCCCTCCTGTTGGTCCTGTGTGACAATGGTTTAAGATTTTACTAGCTTCATCTCCGAATACACATCGGCGTATTATTCCATCTGGACAACTTTTAAATAGATGTGGATCTTCCCAGAAATAGTGTTTTATATCACTAAAGAATTTCTTTCGTTTTTGGTACGACAATCCTTTTTCAAGGAATCCACATACTAAGTAGTTTGCATAGTCTGCAAACCATGGAATTTCATTATAATCTATCTTCAATAGATATTCATCAGGAAAGTTGTCTTGTATGGCCGATTCATTTAGAACTTCTAATTCGGGATTTTCAAGACGAGAAAGATGATCGGCGGCGAGATTTTCTGCTCCTCTTTTATCTCGGATTTCAATATCGAACTCTTGTAAGAGTAATATCCAACGGATTAATCTTGGTTTAGCATCTTGTTTCGAAAATAGGTATCTAAGAGCAGAATGGTCGGTATAGACCACCGTTTTTGCTAGAACGAGATATGAACGAAATTTGTCAAAAGCAAAGACAATAGCAAGGAGTTCTTTTTCAGTAGTTGTGTAATTTGTTTGTACTCCTTGTAACGTCTTACTAGTATAATATATAGGTTGAAATCATTTTTCAATCCTTTGTCCTAAAACGGCTCCCATTGCAAAATCACTTGCATCGCACATTAGTTCAAACGGTAGATTCCAATTTGGTGTTATCATGATCGGTGCATTAGTGAGTTTCTCTTTAAGAATATTAAAAGATTTGATACATTCCTCTGAAAAGATGAATGGAGCATCCTTTTCTAGGAGTTTATTCATAGGAGTGGCAATTTTAGAAAAATCTTTAATGAAACGTCGGTAAAAACCGGCATGCCCTAGAAAACTCCTAACTCCTCTAACATTGGTGGGATGTGGAAGTTTAGCAATTACATCTACTTTAGCTCTATCCACTTCAATTCCTTCCTTTGAAATTTTATGACCAAGAACGATGCCTTCTTTAACCATGAAATGGCATTTCTCCCAATTAAGAACTAGATTTGATTGTTCGCATCTAATAAGCATTCGTTCAAGATTAACTAAACATGATTCAAATGTATCACCGAAGACTAAAAAGTCATCCATGAAAACTTCCATGCATTCTGTAATGACCCGCACTTTTCGATCGTTCTATACTTATAAGATTAATATTTACATAAATTAAACCTTACCAACATGATAAGCAATCCAAATTGTTGAGAGTTATGCCTTCGAAAAGAGTTTTACACAACGTTTGACCGTCTAGTTTGACCGATGATATCACGAACTATATAACATATGATAATTATACGTTTGTGTATATATATGTATATATACATATTTAACATGATTAATGAATGTTTTAATACCTCATTTTGTATTAATAACAATAAGTTACAAGTATATTTTGAAACTACTAACCTAAGTTTTCAAAACGATAACCATACGTAACGTTATTTGACATAAATACTTATGACCTATAATGTTTATACATATATCGTATAAGTAATGTATTTAATCACTTTTAAGGACTTAAATACATAAAACCATATAAGTGTATTCACAAAAGATAGCTATATTTGAATCCTCATTCCATTTTTCACAAAATTTCTATACGTATATCTAGAGTATAAGTACTCGTATCATACCTAGCTTCTATACGTATTTACTATTGGTATATACACATCAAATCACCACCAACCAGCCCTTGTTCAATGCCTTATGTATAAGGTAATTGCTTTTGTATGATTGTTTGACAAATACACAAGATTACAAACTAAAATTTTGTCCATGATCACCTTAAAATCACGTTTTTAAGGGAGGTAGGAGTATCATCATTTTGATTCATTTTCACTTCAATTATCTTAGCTAAAACACACACTCTTTCTTAACCTTTAAACTCCATAAACATTCAGCAAAGTTCCATGAAGATCTAGCTTCAAAAACCTTACTTAATCACCATAAGAAAACTCTTACAACAACACTTCAAGAAATCCTTCCAAGAACACAAACTTACTTCCAATCTTTCATCCAATTCCATCACCCTTTTGGTTCTAGCTTTTTACTCCTCTTTTACAGCAACCTTGTCCAAGGAACTTGAGGTAGTAACTATGTTCATAACCTTATTCGATTCATATATATATAGCTATCTTATTTTGTGGTATAAGATTTTAACAACAAGAACATAGTTTGAATATTTTCAAACTTGTTTGCAAACTAAATAGATCCTTCTAACTTAACTTTTAAAATACTTCAAGACCTGTAATATAACTTAAATATATGTTAACTTAACAAGGTATAACTTGGTTTTTCAAAGATTACCTTAAAAACTGTTTTTACGACGTCGGAGTGTAACTAGGGGCTGTTTTGGGTTGGATAATTAAAAACCATCTTAAACTTTGAATTGGAGGTTTATTTTCTGGAAAAATTATTTTTACTATGAATATGATAACACATAAAAATTTCATGATTTAATTCAAAGTATAAGTATTTTTAGAAAAATGGTCATTAAATGATATTTTTGTAACAAAAATGATTAACTTCATAAGTTTCACCAAAGTTTCACCTATGACATGTGATTTCGAATACAAACTAAGGTATTTACAGTTCATAGTCTTAAAGAGGGACTCGATCCAAGGAGATGGCAAGTTAAATCAACGAAAACGGAGTTGTAACGAAGAAACTATGACCGAAACAAAATCGGATATCCAAGACTAGTTTAGCCACGAAAATAATTGGGAAAAATTAAATAAATCACATCTTTTTAAGATAACATGATATTTTATATATATGTACTTATAATTCAATTTTATATGGTTCAGGATCACCCGTAAACAACACGAGAAGATTAATCATAAGATCTCATGATTGTACGCAACACGTCATTTGACAACATCGGTACTTTATGTACGCAACACGTCATTTGACAACACCGGTACCGTGGGTCAAGATTAATCTCGACCAATACATATACGATGGGGATTTTATTTATTTCATTGGGGGTTTATTAAACACCTAAAAATGAACCATTAAAATTGAATTACTAACATCGGACTGCTAACTACGGACTAAGAAATTATTAAAAGTATTAAAAGTATAATAAGTATATATATGTGACGATTGTTTTAAAAAGAAAAGGTATTGATATATTATATATGGATAGGTTCGTGATATCAACCGGAGACCAAGTCAAATTATATATATCTTCAAGACGAAAGTGAGTATATAGTCCCACTTTTAAACTCTAAGTATTTCGGGATGAGAATACATGTATTTTATGTTTTACGTTATGGACACAAGTAACTGAAAAATATATTCTACGTTGAGTTGTACCATTGGCATACTTCCCTGTAGCTTGGTAACTATTATTTACAGCGGTATTGTAAACGCGAATCCTGTTGATAGATCTATCGGGCCTGACAACCCCAACCGGACTGGACGACCAGTATTCAACGGTTGCACAGTACTTCGTTTCGTGACTACACTTGGTACGGTGTAGTAAGATTTCATAATAAAGGGAATATGCGACGTGATTAAATGTTAAGTATGGTTACCAAGTGCTCAACCACTTAGAATATTTTTATTAAAATGTTTACATATGAAATCTTGTGGTCTATATTTATATCGCTGCCGGCATTAAACCTATATCTCACAAACTTTATGTTGACGTTTTAAACATGTCTATTCTCAGGTGATAATTAGAAGCTTCCGCTGCAACATGTTGAATTTAAACAAGATCTTGAGTATGCATATTTGTGTCAAAAATAAAACTGCATATCGGAGGATTTGTAATGTAAAATATGCTAGAAATCGTATTGTTATCATCACATGTAAAGTTTGTAAGTCTAAGATTATTGCTAAACGATAATCATCTTTTTATTGTCTAAAGCTTGTATCAAAAATAAGAATTATGGTTTGTAATGTAAAATATATGCAGTTGTTCTTTTAAAAATGTCGCATATAGAGGTCAATACCTCGCTATGAAATCATACGTTATCTAACACGTTCTTATGGTTAAGGACGGGTTATGACATGTCGTATCAGAGCGGTGGTCTTAGCGAACCAGGTTTGCATTAGTGTGTCTAACTGATAAGTCGTTAGGATACATTAGTAAGTCTGGACTTTGACCGGGTCTGATTTAAAAACCATTGCTTATCATTGTTGGTTAAAATTTATATGTAAATACTATGTAGTACTAATGGGTTAGTTGTTGTGTGATAGATGTCGGGCTCAAAACTTGTTATCACATTCAGCGACTCCGAACCAGAATCTTCAGATGGTGTTCCAGTCATTAACCTATCCGATGACGAAAATGATATCTTTGGAGAAGACTCACAAATTCCGGATGAACCAACTATAGGGAACCCGGAAAGTGAACCCGAGGAGGAAAGTGAACCCGAGGAGGAAAGTGAACCCGAGGAGGAAAGTGAACCCGAGGAAGAAATACAGGAAATTACAAAAGACAAGTTCGAACTAGGAAAGAAACGAAAGGCTAATGAATTAGAAAATTCAAATCCCGAGTTTAGTAAGGATGATGTGGCACCAACTCCACTAGACACTACCACCCCTATTCCCGCTATTCCTATTCGTTCTATCCCGGCATCTAGTTCTTCAGCCCCACAGCCAAAATATAGGCAGACAGCTTGGATAAGCGTTAGGCCATTCCTTGAACCTAAACGTCCTAGAAAATAGACCAAACGATGCGCTGCCGTATTAAACCATGGGATCATATAATGTTTTGTATAATATTATTAGTGTGGTTTGCTTAATGTTTGATGTAAGATAAGCATATGTAAAATAGTGAAGTGTGAAATGCAATAATTTTCCATGGTTAAGTATTATTTAGATGGTAGTAATTGATTCTGTACTAAGCTATTAAGTATGGACATTAACGGGTAGGTACTACCCTAGATATAATTATAAAACGCTAATAAGAAGAAAAGGCTTTTATAATAATACCTGGTTCATATTATTAATAAGCTATAATGTACTGTAAATATACACTACATCTATAATATTCCATGTGAATAATTATTTTCTTTTCATTCTTATAGAAGAATATGGCGCGATTGAACCGAATGACGGAACAAGAAATCCAGGAACTCATCAATCAGCGAGTGAACGACAGAATGTTATGGGTCGAGGCTGCAAGAGGTGCTGCAGTTAACCCAAATCCTCGTGTGGGGTGCATTTACAAGACTTTTCAAGCTTGCAAGCTCTCATCATTCAGTGGAACAGAAGGACCGATCGGTTTAACCCGGTGGATAGAAAAGATGGAGACTGTGTTTAAAATTAGTGGTTGTGTTGAAAAGGACATGACCAAGTATGCATCGTGCACTTTACAAGATAGTGCACTCACGTGGTGGAAAAATTATGTGAAGGCTGTAGGAGGAGATGTAGCTTATGATACTCCTTGGGAAGAATTCAAAACAATGTTAATCAACGAGTATTGTCCAAGGAACGAGGTTAGGAAGTTGGAAGATGAATTACGAAGCCTGAAGGTTGTTGGTACTGAAATCACCAACTACAATCAGTGATTCATGGAATTAGTTTTGCTATGTCCTGAATTGGTTCCAACCGAAGAACGGAAGATTGAAATGTACAAAGATGGTTTGCCCAAAAAGGTCAAGGCAAATGTTACAGCATTGAAACCTAAGACAATTCATGAAGCTATAACCATGGCAAACGAGCTAATGGATCAGGTCATATTGGATAAGAAAGCATCCAATACTGATGTGAAGGTATCAGGTAACAAAAGAAAGTGGAATGGAAATTATGATCGAGGTAACCAACAACAATCTTTTAAGAAACAAGAAATCACGCGAGGTGCGGGTAGTGGTTTAAGCTTTGGTTATAAAGGACAAAATCCTTTATGCAACCGATGCCACAAACATCACTCTGGTTACTGTAATGTGGTATGCAACAAATGTAATCGAAAGGGTCATCTTGCTGAAGATTGTAGGGCTCTCGTTACAAATACAAATGGTACCAAGACTCCTGCCACCAATGCAAATAGAACTGCTTTGGCTACCATTACTTGTTATGGGTGTGGAAAACAAGGTCACTATAAGAGCCAGTGTCCGAATCCAGAGAAGAATAATGGATCTGCACGTGGAAGAGCATTTGTTATTAATGCTAGAGAGGCGTGTGAAGACCCGGAGCTTGTTACGGGTACGTTTACCATTAATAACTTATCCGCATCTATTATATTTGATACTGGTGCCGATAGAAGTTACGTGAGTAGAGGCTTTTACGCTAAATTGAATTGTTCATCATTACCTCTAGATGCTAAGTACATGATTGAGTTAGCTAATGGTAAACTAATTAAAGCCGATAAAATTTGTCGTGATTGTAAAATAAATTTAGCCGGAGAAACATTTAAGATTGATTTGATACCCGTAGAATTAGGAAGTTTTGATGTAATAGTCGGCATGGACTGGATGTCCAAAATAGGAGCTGAAGTTGTGTGCGCCAAGAAGGCAATTCGCATTCCTCGTAAGGATAAAACGCCAGTAATGATTTATGGAGAGAAGGGTAACTCAAAGCTAAAACTCATTAGTTATTTGAAAGCTCAAAAGTGCTTGAAGAAAGGGTGCTATGCTATCTTAGCACATGTTAATAAAGTCGAAAAGAAAGAAAAAGAGAAGTGCATCAATGACGTGCCTGTGGCAAGAGATTTTCCTGAAGTATTTCCGGAAGAGTTGCCGGGATTACCTCCATTTAGATCTGTAGAATTTCAAATAGATCTTGTACCAGGAGCTGCACCGGTTTCCCGTGCTCCATATAGACTTGCACCGTCCGAGTTAAAAGAACTTCAGAGTCAGTTAAAAGAATTACTGGATCGTGGATTCATACGACCAAGTACTTCACCGTGGGGAGCTCCAATTGTATTCGTCAAGAAGAAAGACGGATCTTTCCGAATGTGTATAGATTATCGTGAATTAAATAAGTTAACTATCAAGAATCGGTATCCACTACCGAGAATTGACGACTTATTTGATCAACTCCAAGGATCATGTGTGTACTCGAAAATTGACCTAAGATCAGGCTATCATCAATTACGCATCAAAGAAGAAGATATACCGAAAACTGCTTTTCGGACACGTTACGGTCATTACGAATTTTTGGTCATGCCGTTTGGATTGACGAATGCGCCAGCTGTATTCATGGACCTCATGAATCCAGTTTGTAGTCCATATTTAGATAAGTTTGTTATTGTTTTCATTGATGACATTCTTATCTATTCCAAGAGTGAGCAAGAGCATGAGCAGCATTTAAGGTTGATATTAGAGTTGTTGAGAAAAGAACAGCTATACGCTAAATTTTCTAAGTGTGCTTTCTGGTTGAAAGAAGTGCAATTTCTTGGTCACGTTGTTAGTAGCAAAGGAATTCAGGTTGATCCAGCTAAAATTGAGGCCATTGAAAAATGGGAGACTCCTAAGACACCAATGCAGATACGCCAATTTTTGGGTTTAGCCGGTTATTATAGAAGGTTTATTCATGATTTTTCCCGAATAGCTAAGCCGTTGACAGCGTTAACGCAAAAAGGGAAGAAATATGAATGGACTTCTGAGCAGGAGAGTGCATTTCAATTACTGAAAAAGAAGTTGACTACGGCGCCTATTTTATCGTTACCAGAAGGGAACGATGATTTTGAAATATATTGTGACGCTTCGCGACAAGGTTTTGGTTGCGTTCTTATGCAACGGAAGAAAGTTATTGCATACGCATCCCGACAATTAAAGATTCACGAGCGGAATTATACGACGCATGATCTAGAATTGGGAGCAGTCGTGTTTGCATTGAAGATATGGAGACACTACTTGTATGGGGTTAAATGCACTGTGTTTACTGATCATAAAAGCCTTCAACATATTTTTGATCAGAAACAGCTGAACATGAGGCAACGTAGGTGGGTCGAGTTAATAAATGACTATGATTGTGAAATTCGTTATCATCCCGGGAAGGCGAACGTGGTGGCCGATGCTTTAAGCAGAAAGGAACGAGAACCAATTCGAGTTCGAGCGATGAACATAAAAATTCGCATGAATCTCAACTCACAAATCAAAGAAGTTCAACGAGAAGCACTTACTAAAGAAAATATAGGAAATGAAATAATGAAGAAGTATGAGAAGCAACTCGTTATGCGGGAAGATGGAATTCGATATTTTGCAAATCGTATTTGGGTACCCAAGTTGGGTGGATTAAGGAAGTTGATATTGAATGAGGCACATAAGACAAGATACTCGATACATCCTGGAGTTGGAAAGATGTATCAAGATCTTAAGACACATTATTGGTGGCCTAATTTAAAGACAGACGTTGCAACATATGTTGGGGAATGTTTAACTTGTTCCAAAGTCAAAGCAGAACACCAGAAGCCGTCAGGGTTACTTCAACAACCAGAAATTCCAGAATGGAAATGGGACGGTATTACCATGGATTTCATCACGAAGTTACCAAAGACTGCCTGGGGATACGACACCATTTGGGTAATTGTTGATCGTCTTACCAAATCTGCACATTTCTTGCCTATAAAGGAAACAGATAGAATGGAGAAACTATTACGATTGTATATAAAGGAAATTGTTTCAAGGCATGGAATACCTATTTCCATTATATCCGATCGTGATAGTAGATTTACCTCAAAGTTCTGGCAATCACTACAGGAGGCACTAGGAACTCGTTTGGATATGAGTACCGCATATCATCCGCAAACTGACGGGCAGAGTGAAAGAACAATTCAGACTCTTGAAGACATGCTCAGGGCATGTGTGATCGATTTTGGAAACGGATGGGATAAATATCTACCATTAGCAGAATTCTCGTATAATAATAGTTATCATACGAGCATTAAAGCTGCGCCATTCGAAGCATTGTACGGAAGGAAGTGTAGATCTCCTATTTGTTGGAATGAAGTAGGAGATCGACAATTAACTGGTCCCGAGATCATACACGAAACGACTGAGAAGATAGTACAAATCAAGGAGAGATTGAAAACAGCCCGTAGTCGCCAAAAGAGCTACGCCGATGTCCGAAGGAAACCATTAGAGTTTCAGATTGGGGACATGGTTATGTTAAAAGTGTCACCATGGAAAGGTGTAATACGTTTCGGCAAAAGGGGTAAATTGAACCCAAGGTATGTAGGCCCGTTCAAGATCATCGAACGCATTGGACCGGTAGCTTATCGACTCGAGTTACCGCAACAACTCGCTGGAGTACATAATACATTTCACGTCTCAAACCTTAAGAAGTGTCTTGCAAAGGAAGATCTCACCATTCCTCTTGAAGAAATCCATGTCGACGAGAAACTACAATTTATCGAAGAACCAATCGAAATCATGGATCGTGAAGTTAAACGGCTCAAGTAGAGCAACATACCGATCGTTAAGGTTCGTTGGAATGCTCGAAGGGGTCCCGAGTTTACTTGGGAATGAGAGGATCAAATGAAACAAAAATATCCACACTTGTTTTCCGATGACGCAAAATAGGTACAATTTTAAAATTTCGGGACGAAATTTATTTAACGGGTAGGTACTGTAATGACCCGCACTTTTTCGATCGTTCTATACTTATAAGATTAATATTTACATAAATTAAACCTTACCAACATGATAAGCAATCCAAATTGTTGAGACTTATGCCTTCGAAAAGAGTTTTACACAACGTTTGACCGTCTAGTTTGACCGATGATATCACGAACTATATAACATATGATAATTATACGTTTGTGTATATATATGTATATATACATATTTAACATGATTAATGAATGTTTTAATACCTCATTTTGTATTAATAACAATAAGTTACAAGTATATTTTGAAACTACTAACCTAAGTTTTCAAAACGATAACCATACGTAACGTTATTTGACATAAATACTTATGACCTATAATGTTTATACATATATCGTATAAGTAATGTATTTAATCACTTTTAAGGACTTAAATACATAAAACCATATAAGTGTATTCACAAAAGATAGCTATATTTGAATCCTCATTCCATTTTTCACAAAATTTCTATACGTATATCTAGAGTATAAGTACTCGTATCATACCTAGCTTCTATACGTATTTACTATTGGTATATACACATCAAATCACCACCAACCAGCCCTTGTTCAATGCCTTATGTATAAGGTAATTGCTTTTGTATGATTGTTTGACAAATACACAAGATTACAAACTAAAATTTTGTCCATGATCACCTTAAAATCACGTTTTTAAGGGAGGTAGGAGTATTATCATTTTGATTCATTTTCACTTCAATTATCTTAGCTAAAACACACACTATTTCTTAACCTTTAAACTCCATAAACATTCAGCAAAGTTCCATGAAGATCTAGCTTCAAAAACCTTACTTAATCACCATAAGAAAACTCTTACAACAACACTTCAAGAAATCCTTCCAAGAACACAAACTTACTTCCAATCTTTCATCCAATTCCATCACCCTTTTGGTTCTAGCTTTTTACTCCTCTTTTACAGCAACCTTGTCCAAGGAACTTGAGGTAGTAACTATGTTCATAACCTTATTCGATTCATATATATATAGCTATCTTATTTTGTGGTATAAGATTTTAACAACAAGAACATAGTTTGAATATTTTCAAACTTGTTTGCAAACTAAATAGATCCTTCTAACTTAACTTTTAAAATACTTCAAGACCTGTAATATAACTTAAATATATGTTAACTTAACAAGGTATAACTTGGTTTTTCAAAGATTACCTTAAAAACTGTTTTTACGACGTCGGAGTGTAACCAGGGGCTGTTTTGGGTTGGATAATTAAAAACCATCTTAAACTTTGAATTGGAGGTTTATTTTCTGGAAAAATGATTTTTACTATGAATATGATAACACATAAAAATTTCATGATTTAATTCAAAGTATAAGTATTTTTAGAAAAATGGTCATTAAATGATATTTTTGTAACAAAAATGATTAACTTCATAAGTTTCACCAAAGTTTCACCTATGACCTGTGATTTCGAATACAAACTAAGGTATTTACAGTTCATAGTCTTAAAGAGGGACTCGATCCAAGGAGATGGCAAGTTGAATCAACGAAAACGGAGTTGTAACGAAGAAACTATGACCGAAACAAAATCGGATATCCAAGACTAGTTTAGCCACGAAAATAATTGAAAAAAATTAAATAAATCACATCTTTTTAAGATAACATGATATTTTATATATATGTAATTATAATTCAATTTTATATGGTTCAGGATCACCCGTAAACAACACGAGAAGATTAATCATAAGATCCCATGATTGTACGCAACACGTCATTTGACAACACCGGTACTTTATGTACGCAACACGTCATTTGACAACACCGGTACCGTGGGTCAAGATTAATCTCGACCAATACATATACGATAGGGGTTTTATTTATTTCATTGGGGGTTTATTAAACACCTAAAAATGAACCATTAAAATTGAATTACTAACATCGAACTGCTAACTACGGACTAAGAAATTATTAAAAGTATTAAAAGTATAATAAGTATATATATGTGACGATTGTTTTAAAAAGAAAAGGTATTGATATATTATATATGGATAGGTTCGTGATATCAACCGGAGACCAAGTCAAATTATATATATCTTCAAGACGAAAGTGAGTATATAGTCCCACTTTTAAACTCTAAGTATTTCGGGATGAGAATACATGTATTTTATGTTTTACGTTATGGACACAAGTAACTGAAAAATATATTCTACGTTGAGTTGTACCACTGGCATACTTCCCTGTAGCTTGGTAACTATTATTTACAGCGGTATTGTAAACGCGAATCCTGTTGATAGATCTATCGGGCCTGACAACCCCAACCGGACTGGACGACCAGTATTCAACGGTTGCACAGTACTTCATTTCGTGACTACACTTGGTACGGTGTAGTAAGATTTCATAATAAAGGGAATATGCGACGTGATTAAATGTTAAGTATGGTTACCAAGTGCTCAACCACTTAGAATATTTTTATTAAAATGTTTACATATGAAATCTTGTGGTCTATATTTATATCGCTGCCGGCATTAAACCTATATCTCACAAACTTTATGTTGACGTTTTAAACATGTCTATTCTCAGGTGATAATTAGAAGCTTCCGCTGCAACATGTTGAATTTAAACAAGATCTTGAGTATGCATATTTGTGTCAAAAATAAAACTGCATATCGGAGGATTTGTAATGTAAAATATGCTAGAAATCGTATTGTTATCATCACATGTAAAGTTTGTAAGTCTAAGATTATCGTTAAACGATAATCATCTTTTTATTGTCTAAAGCTTGTATCAAAAATAAGAATTATGGTTTGTAATGTAAAATATATGCAGTTGTTCTTTTAAAAATATCGCATATAGAGGTCAATACCTCGCTATGAAATCATACGTTATCTAACACGTTCTTATGGTTAAGGACGGGTTATGACACATTCTTCTATCATGTCGTGAAAAATCGCCATCATGCACCTTTGAAAGGTTACAGGGGCGTTGCAAAGTCCAAATGGCATGCGTTTGTAAGCAAAAGTACCATAAGGGCACGTGAACGTGGTTTTCTCTTGATCTTCGGGTGCTATTGGAATTTGAAAATATCCAGAAAAACCATCAAGAAAACAATAGTAACTATTTCCGGCTAATCTTTCCAACATTTGATCAATGAAAGGTAAGGGAAAGTGATCTTTTCTGGTAGTGTCATTTAATTTTCTATAATCAATACACACACGCCATCCTGTTACAGTCCTAGTAGGAATAAGCTCATTTTTCTCATTTGTGATGACAGTCATGCCACCCTTCTTAGGCACACATTGAACTGGGCTTACCCATGGACTATCAGAAATTGGATAAATTAAACTTGCATCTAGCAGTTTAATTATTTCTTTTTTAACAACATCTTGCATATTAGGATTTAGTCTTCGTTGGCATTGCACATACGTTTTATGACCTTCTTCCATAAGGATTTTATGTGTGCAATACGAAGGACTTATTCCTTTGATATCATGAATCTTCCATGCAATGGCTGGTTTATGAGCTTTCAACACAGAAATGAGTTGTGATTTTTCATTTTCAATAAGAGAAGACGATATTATTACAGGTAATTCAGATTCACCATGTAAATAAGCGTATTCCAAATGGTTTGGAAGTGGCTTTAACTCTAATGTTGGAGGTTCTTCTATCGATGATTTGTATCGATATCTGTCTTCTTCTTTTAGCATTTGAATTTCTTCTGTTGTTGGTTCATATCCATTAGCTATTAGTATAGCTAACATTTCAGCTTCATCAATTGGTTCAGTTCCTTCTCCTAAAGAACATTCTCCTGTTCCTTGTAATTCTGGAAATTCTTCTAACAATTCTGCATGTGAATCTATAGTTTGAATATAATAACATGTATCATCTGCAGATTGCGATTGTTGCATTGCTTTATCAACTGAAAAGGTAACACTCTCATCCTCTATACTTAGGGTCAGTTTCTTACCAAACACGTCTATCATTGCTTTAGCCGTGTTTAAGAATGGTCTTCCTAATATTAGAGGAACTTGAGAATCTTCTTCCATGTCCAGAACAACAAAATCTACTGGAAATACTAAAGTACCAACTTTAACTAGCGTGTTCTTCATTATCCCTCTAGGATATTTTATTGATCGATCGGCTAGTTGTATGCTTATTCTTGTTGGTTTCAATTCTCCAAGGTCTAGTTTAGCGTATAATGAATACGGCATTAGATTTATACTAGCACCTAAGTCTGCCAATGCTTCTATTGAACTAAGACTACCTAGTAAACATGGAATTGTGAAACTTCCTGGATCAGATAATTTTTCTGGTATCTTATTCAACAGCACTGCTGAACAATTAGCATTCATAGTAACAGCCGAGAGTTCTTCCATTTTCTTTCTATTTGATATGAGATCTTTCAAGAATTTAGCATATCTAGGCATTCCTGAAATCACATCAATGAAAGGAAGATTGACATTTATCTGTTTAAACATATCCAAGAATTTGGATTACTCGGCTTCAAGTTTCTCTTTTTCAATTTACTTGGGTAAGGAAGTGGTGGTTGGTATGGTTTAACATAAGGTTTAGCCTTAACTGTGTTATCTTCATTAACCTTTTCAACTACCAGTTCTGTTTCCTTATCTTGTTCAGGTTGTGGTTCTTGTGGAGTAGGAATAGCTTCATCAGAAATTACAGATATTTCAGGTGGTTTAAGTGTTGTACCACTTCTTGTGGTAATGGCTTTAGCTGTTTCATTCCGGGGGTTAGCATTTGTATCACTAGGTAAACTTCCCGGTTTTCTTTCACCTATTAACCTTGCTAGGTTACTTTCTTCTTGTTCCATATTTTGAATAGAAGCTTGTTGATTTCTAAATGCTTGAGCATTTTGTTCATTAGTTTGTTTCTGATATGTGAAAAACTGTGTTTGAGTTTCAACTAGCTTCGTCATCATATCTTCTAAATTCGGCTTTTTATCATCGGGTTGTGGTGGTTTGTTTTGAAAATTAGGTCTTTGCTGATTGTAAGTATTATTGGATACTTGTTGATTACTAGGACCTTGTTGGTTGTTGTATGGAACATTTCGATTATAATTCTGGTTTTGATTGTAGATCGGTCTTGGCGGTTGATAATTATTCTGATAATTATTTCCAGGCCTTTGGTTTATGTATAAAATATTCTCTCTTTGTTCCATTGTTAGTTCAATACTGAGACAATCTTTTGTCAAATGTGGTCCTCCACACTGCTCACAACTAATTCGTATTGAGTGTATATCCTTAGTCATCTTTTCCATTCGTCTCTCGACAGTATCTATCTTTGTAGAAATGGAATCTAAGTCATGGCTAGAATCGGCTCTAGCTGCTTTAGATGATCTAACGATATCTTTTTTTTGGTGCCACTCATGTGAGTGGGAAGCAGTGTTATCAATAATTTTGTAAGCATCAGTTTCGGTTTTCTTCATAATAGAACCACCAGCTGCTATGTCTATGTCTTTTCTTGTAGTGATGTCGCATCCTTGGTAGAATATTTGTACTATTTGACAAGTGTCTAAACTATGTTGCGGACATCCTCTTAATAACTTTCCAAATCTTGTCCACGCCTCATATAGAGTTTCATTTGGTTTCTGTGTGAACGTAACAATTTCTCCTTGAAGTCTTACGGCTTTAGATGTCGGAAAGAATTGTTTAAGAAATTTTTCAACTAAAACATCCCATGTATCAATCGCCCCTTCAGGTAATGATTCCAACCAATCTTTGGCTTCTCCCTTTAAAGTCCAGGGAAATAACATGAGATATATCTGTTCATCCTCCACTTCTCTTATTTTAAATAGTGTGCAGATCCTATTAAAGGTACGAAGATATTCGTTTGGATCTTCCTTCGGCGCACCACTAAATTGGCATTGATTAGTCACCATGTGTAGAATTTGTCCTTTGATTTCATAATCTGGTGTATTAATGTCTGGATGAGTAATTGCGTGACCTTAGCTAGTGCGTTTAGCTCTCATTCGGTCTTCCATACTTAAAGGTTCCAGATTCTCCATAATTGAATTTGTTGAATCTGAATCACTAGAAGATTCTGATTTAATGGTTCGTTCCTCAAGAATCTCTGTTTGAATGATTGGTGGTTCCGGAGGAAAAATTAATGGTTCAGGATCTATGAATCGTCCCTGAATATTCTTCGGATTCTCAATTGTGAGGTCGGGTTCAAAAAATGGATTATCGGAAATTTGAATTGGAGTACTTGGTCGACTGGATGACGATTCTAAAGAAAAATCAACGGCGGTAATATTAGCTAGATGTCTTGATCGAGTTACAGGTGGTGAACGTACAAAAGGTGGTGAACGTCTTGCTCGGTGCATTCACTGAATATCCTATTAGTTTTTAAAAGGAAAGAAAAATTATATAAGTTATCCAATTAATAGACTTCTCTGATTTTGTCCACGTTTCGAATAGCCAAAAGATGCAGCAGAGGGGCAGGATTCGTTTGGTCTCAATATAATTGAGAACTGTTTGGCTCCAATAACCCGGTCCACGTACAAATCCAACTATTACTACGAACCAGAAAATTATGATGTCTATCAATTTAACCACTTAAAATAAATTCTCGTAATTTTAAGAAATTTAGATAAGAAGTAGAATAAAAATCTATGTCCTAAAACAAGAATAGCGAGAAATAAGAAAGAAAAAGAGCGCGTCGAAAAAGGTCGAAAAAGAAAAGATCGAAAAATAAAAGGCGTCGAAAAATAAGAAGAAAAAAAAAGACTTATAGAACTTAAAAACACTCGACTAACCCAACCTTATTACTATCACTAACTTAAAATTATAATCGCAAATTGAGATTACTAATAGGAGTGATAATTGATACATAGATAAAAGACGTCGAAAAATAAAAATAAGAAAGTAGCGCGTTGAAACTTAAAAAGGAACTAAAAACTAAAAATTGCGTCTAAAAATATTAAAGCTTAAAAGAAAAACTATATCTCAAATGGTAATAACTTAAAAAGGCACTAAAATTTAAAAAGGCGTCGCAAAATTCTAAAGCACCTAAATCTTAGTCTAAAGAAAAAGCACTTAAGGGATTTTACGGCAAAGCCTAAAAATCTATAAATAAAAATAACTATGGCAAAAATTATATTTAAAACTAAATATGAGCGAAAAATACAAAAAATACGCTAAAATGAATAAAAAGGAACAAATTATAAAAATATACTAAAAGTTGCAAAAATTACAATTTTTATAAAAATATTATTTTTATATTATTTATTTTATAAGAGTGTTAATTTTATAATTTATTTAAATTAATTAAACTAAATATACAAATTAAATAAATAAACTAAACTTAATTAATTAAAAATTAAAACCTAATTAGGGTTTTTAATTAATAATAATAATAATAATTACGTAATGATGCTGTTAGGGTTTCTGTGTACTCGTGTTAGAGAGAACTCCGCGAGTCGCGGTTCTCGAAGCTGAAAAACTCCGCAAGTCGCGGGGTTCGAAATTTCAGATTAGGTGCAGGCCAAAAATCGTTCGTTTCAGTTTTTTTTTATATTTTTTTATGTTCTAAATAAACACAAAATATTTAAATAAAACTTATATTTTTATAAAATAAAAATAAAAATAAAGAAACTTTATAAAACTTAAATATTTAACAAACTCTTAAAAATATTTATATTTTTGTTTTCTTTTTATGTTTTCGAATATTTAAAACGTATTTTTATAAAAGCGTATTTTTAAAAAAGTAAACTAAAAATAAAAATCTTTTTTTTTATATATTTAGCGTTGCTCTTCTGGCTTTTAAGCAAGAAATTGGGTTCCCCGGCAGCGGCGCCAAAAATACTTGATGTCAAAGCTAAGGGGTATAAAATACTATTAAATTTTACAAGGAAAAACTATTAAATACGATACAATTTTACACAAGATATTTATTTATTTAGAGAATGGATATACTTAAACCTTACTACAACAATTATAGGCAGTGTACCTAATCATACAGTAGTGTAGTTTTTAGTAAGTCTGGTTCGTTCCACAGGGAATCTTTTAATCAAAGCTTAACGCTATATTAGTTTTATTTTATAAAAATACAAATATACATATAAGTAATATTATTATTATAAAGGGGGGTTTTTACCGTTTAATGACCGGTTTGTCGATTTTAAAAACTTAAGTCGCAGTTAAAACCAAATGTAAAATATTAAATAAATAAAAGACTTAATTTAAAGCGTAAAGTAAATAACGATAATGAAATTTCGATAAATAAAAGTGCGATAATTAAAAAGTACGATAATTAAAAGTACAACTAAATACAATAACAATAAAATAAAGTGCGATAATTAGAAGTGCAATTAAATATAAAATAAAGGAAATTAAATATGAAATAAAAGAATTATGCTTATTTAAACTTCCGTAATCATGATGTTTGACGTGTTGATTTTAGTTTTATGCCCATGGGTTAATTGTCCTTTGTCCTGGATTATTTAATATGTCCGTCTGGTTTTTGTCCATAACAGTCCATCAGTCATAAATATAAAGTGCAAGTGTCCTCGTCAAATTATCCTTATACCCGAAGTTAAATATTCCAACTAATTGGGGACTTAAATTGTAACAAGGTTTTATTACTTTGTTTAATAATTACACCAGGATATCGACTGCGTGTAACCCAAGGTTTTAATACTTTGTTATCAATTATGCCAAGTGTCCTTATACATAATTTCACCCCTGTTTTAATAATTCTAATGACAATTAATCCATTCCCGTGTCCAGTTAAATGAACGATTATTCGTACATATAAATATCCCGCACATCGTGTCCGATTGAGTGTATATGGTTATTTATAGGGACGTCCAATTGTAAATATTTATATTAAAATTAACAAACTATCATTTAGTTAAACAAATATAAAGCCCATTAATAGCCCATAGTCTAATTTCCACAAGTGTCGTTCTTTTGTCCAAACCCCAATTATGGTACAAAGCCCAATTACCTAATTTTAGTAATTAGCCCAACATCATGATTACTTCGTTTTAAATAAGCATAATAATAACTTATCTACGAGACATTAAATTAAAAAGGTTGAACATAACTTACAATGATTAAAAATAGCGTAGCGTTACACGGACAGAATTTCGACTTACACCCTTACAACATTCGCTAACATACCCTTATTATTAGGATTTAAAATTAAAATTAAAATTAAAATTAAAATATAAATATATATATATATATATATATATATATATATATATATATATATATATATATATATATATATATATATATATATATATATATATATATATATATATTACGTATATATTGAGAGAGAGATAGATTAATGGATATTTAAAACGATCAAACTGTCTTGCCTTTTATAGGGATTTTCGTCCAGGGTGTCTCCGCAACTCGCTGCATTTTTTTGCCTTCAAACTCCGCGAGTCGCGGAGTTTGTTTTTACAGATCACGAAGCCTTGGCTCCTAGCTTTTCGACAGATTATATAAATAAATATAATATATAAATAATTTTAGTAATTATTTAAATATTATATTATATTTATGTGCATAGTTGACTTGTAATTTTTAGTCCGTTGCGTCGAGCGTTGAGAGTTGACTCTGGTCCCGGTTTTGAATTATCGAACGTCCTTGCGTACAATTTAATATCTTGTACTTTGCGTTTTGAATCTTGTACTCTTGTAATTTTGAGACGTTTCTTATCAATAATTGGAACTTCTTTGATTGTATTTTATACTTTTGAGCTTTTTGGTCGTTTGCGTCTTCAATTCGTCGAATCTGTCTTTTGTCTTCACCTTTTATTATTTAAACGAATATCACTTGTAAATAGAACAATTGCAACTAAAAGCTTGTCTTTCTTGAGGAATAATGCTATGAAATATATGTTCGTTTTTAGCATTATCAGTAGTGGGTAGCGGTTCTTGATGGTAAGTTTGTTCAACTCTCGGTAGTCAATACACAACCTGAATGTACCATCCTTCTTCTTGACAAACAAAACAGGAGCTCCCCACGGTGATGTGCTTGGTCGAATGAAACCATGCTCTAAAAGTTCCTGTAACTGACTTTGTAATTCTTTCATTTCGCTAGGTGCGAGTCTGTATGGAGCACGAGCTATTGGTGCAGCTCCTGGTACAAGGTCTATTTGAAATTCAATGGATCGATGTGGGGGTAATGCCGGTAGTTCTTTCGGAAATACACCGAGAAATTCTTTTGCGACGGGAACATCACTGATGTTCTTTTCTTCAGGTTTAACTTCCTTGATGTGTGCTAGAATGACGTAGCAACCTTTTCTTATTAGTTTTTGCGCCTTCATGCTACTAATAAGATTTAATTTCGCATTATTCTTTTCTCCGTACACCATTAAAGGTTTTCCTTTTTCACGCACAATGCGAATCGCATTTTTGTAACAAACGACCTCTGCTTTCACCTTTTTCAACCAGTCCATGCCAATTATTACATCAAAACTCCCTAACTCGACTGGTATTAAATCAATTTTAAACGTTTCATCCCCCATTTTAATTTCTCTACCCCGACATATATTATCTGCTGAAATTAATTTACCGTTTGCTAATTCGAGTAAAAATTTACTATCCAAAGGCGTCAATGGGTAACTTAATTTAGCAGAAAAATCTCTATTCATATACCTTCTATCCGCACCCGAATCAAATAAAACATAAGCAGATTTATCGTCAATAAGAAACGTACCCGTAACAAGCTCCGGGTCTTCCTGTGCTTCTGCCGCATTAAAATTGAAAACTCTTCTGCGGCCCTGCCCATTAGTATTTCCCTGTTTCGGGAAATTTCTAATAATATGGCCTGGTTTTCCATATTTATAACAAACAGCGTTGGTATTACTTGCTCCGGCACTATTCGTTCCGGCATTACTTGTTCTGACACTATTTGTTCCATTAGTTCTGTAAAACCTTGGTCCATAAAGCTCATACTTTGTCGCGCTATGACCATTTCTTTTACACCTGTTGCAAAATGTCGTGCAAAACCCTGGGTGATTTTCTTCACACCTATGACATGGCTGATTTTTGGTTTTTGTTGCCGTTGTTGTTATTGAGGTTGTTGTTGGGATTGTTATTGTTGTTGGAACGGTTGTTGTAATTGTTGTTGTTGTTGGGACGTTTGTTGTAATTATTGTTAGGATTGCGGTTATTGTTGCGATTGTTGTTGCGGTTGTTGGGATAGTTGTTGCGATTGTGATCGTAATTGTTATTGTTGTTGTACTGGTGATTTTTTTCACTGTTTTCCTCCCGCTTCCTCTTGAGTTGTTTCGTGCTGCCTTCTTCGACTGCCTGTTCTTTAATTCTTCCCTCAATCTGATTTATGAGGTTATGAGCCATTCGACTTGCTTTTTGTATGGAAGAGGACTCGTGTGAACTCACATCTTCTTGAATCCTTACTGGTAACCCTTTTATAAATGCGTCGATATTCTCTTCTTCATCTTCGAACATTCCTGGACACAATAGGCACAACTCTGTGAATTTTCGTTCATATGTGGTAATGTCGAACCTTTGTGTTCGTAACTCTCTAAGCTCTACCTTGAGCTTATTGACTTCGTTTCTAGGACGGTACTGCTCGTTCATCAATTGCTTGAATGCCGACCACGGTAGTGCGTAAGCAGCATTTTGTCCTACCTGTTCAATATAGGTGTTCCACCACGTTAACGCAGTACCTGTGAAGGTGTGCGTAGTGTACTTAACTTTGTCCTCTTCAGTACACTTACTTATGGCAAACACCGATTCGACCTTCTCAGTCCACCATTTCAAACCAATTGGTCCTTTGGTTCCATCAAATTCTAAAGGTTTGCAGGCAGTGAATTCTTTGTAGGAGCATCCTACACGATTTCTTGTGAAATTAGTTCCACTGCTAGATCCAGAGTTATTGTTATTTTGCATCGTAGCCTATAGTGCGGCTATGTTTGCTGCAAGGAAAACACGGAAGTCTTCCTCGCTCATGTTCAAATTCTGACGAGTCGCCCGTGCCATTTCCTTCAAAAATAGCCCAAAAGAATCAAGTTAATCATATAGGATTTTAAGAGTAGTCAATAGTATTACGTAGCATAGTATGAACTCATTTATAAAAGCTTTTTCTTCATATTAGCGTTTTATAATTTTAATTCGGGTAGTACCTACCCGTTAAGTTCATACTTAGTAGCTATTATACAATTCAACTACTACGATTCTATACGAAAAACTTATTACAATAATATTTCGCTTTCAAACTTTATACAATACATTACAAACTTACAATACCACTATTATACTTATAGGGTGAAATATAACACATAATAACTTGGCTACTCGGTAGCTATAAAGGCAATTCTAGTTAATACACAAGTTGTTCAGTAAAAGAAATAAAGACATGTAATTTATATGTCCAGAAACAAGTCATGCATTCTGGTTTTACTAAGACGACTTCCCATCCTTGGTCTTGTGGAAAGTAACCGTTATGACCTTTGGCTAGGCAGCATGTTGTAATTTTGTCAAAAGGACGAGGGTTTCATAATGTCCAACAGCCCCGTAATAATCTAAAAACCTTGTTTCTCACCCCAACCACTAAATCTGTCACTTGTGGGAAGGTTTTATTTAAAAGTTGTAACCCAATGTTCTTTTTCTCACTTTGGTAAGAAGCAAACATCACTAACCCGTAAGTATAACATGCTTCTTTATGTTGCATGTTAGAAGCTCTTTCTAACTCACGAAATCCTATGTTGGGATATGTTGAGTCAAAATAGGTTCTTAACCCATAGCATAAAATTGCATTTGGGTTCCCCGCATTTAACGCTTTAAAGAAAACACGGCATAACTTACGGTCTCCCCAATGTGATATAACCCACCTATCAAAGGAAAGCCTTTTATAAACTAAGGCATTTCTGAAAGTCTTTCAAATGCTTAACAAGTTAATTTGCCCATAACTAAATGTGCTGATGAATTCTGACTGACTCTAGACAAGATTTCCTCAATCATATCCTCTGGTAGGTCTTCTAAAATATTCGGTTGTCTACCCTTAACGTCCATTTTGTTTTTATACTGTAAAATAGACAAGGATTAGATTCGTAAAAGATAATTAACAAACAATACAAGCAATTTTTACATAGAACATAAAAGTATAAGCACACAACAATACATATAATGCACAACATGATTACAATTCTCTACCCTGAATCACTGGTTTCTTCTTCTTTGGACTTGGTCCGTTTTCCTAATTTTCCAGGGACATATGGTGTTCCTCTAATACGTGCCGTCGTTTTCCACAATGGTTTAGAAAAACCTGGTGGTTTAGAGGTTCTCGGGTTATTGTTACAATTTAGGAAATATGGATGTTGCCGGTACATATAAAGTTCATCGGGGTTGGAATCAGGTTTCTCTATTTTTATACCTTTTTCCCTATTATTTTCTTTTGCTTTGCTAAATTGGGTCGAGGTAATTTCTATAACATCATCGGAATCCTCATCGGGATCCAATTCATCGAAAAATTGGTAACCTTCCCAATATTTTGCTTCCTCGGCGGAAACACCATTGACCATTATTGACTTTGGTCCGTTGGTTGAGGGTTTTCTTTTATTTAACCGATTTATTGTAGGTATCAATATTTCTTTCTCCAGAACCTCTTCTTCTTCCGGTTCTTCCTCCTCCGGTTCCTCCTCTTCCGGTTCCTCTTCTTCCGGTTCCTCCTCTTCCGGTTCCTCTTCTTCCGGTTCCTCCTCTTCCGGTTCTTCTTCGGGAATTTGTGAATCTTCCCAAATTATATTCGACTCTTCATTATTATCAGGTGAGTCGATGGGATTTGTACTAGTGGTAGACATCTATCACACAATATCAAACACATTAAGAGTTTAATATATCACATAATATTTACATGTTAATAATATATAGTTTTCAACAAAAGTGTTAAGCAATCGTTTTTAAACAAAACACGGTCGAAGTCCAGACTCACTAATGTATCCTAACAAACTCGATAAGACACACTAATGCAAATTTCTGGTTCTCTAAGACCAACGCTCTGATACCAACTGAAATGTCCCGTTCATATTGATTATAAACGTTCCATATTAATTGATTTTGTCGCGTGGTTTTGACCTCTATATGAGATGTTTTTCAAAGACTGCATTCATTTTTAAAACAACCATAACCTTTATTTTATCGATAAAGGTTTAAAAAGTATTACGTAGATTATCAAATAATGATAATCTAAAATATACCGTTTACACACGACCATTACATAATGGTTTACAATAAGAATATATTACATCAAAAATAAGTTTCTTGAATGCAGTTTTTACACAATATCATACAAGCATGGACTCCAAATCTTGTCCTTATTTTAGTATGCATTAGCGGAAGCTCTTAATAATCACCTGAGAATAAACATGTTTTAAACGTCAACAAAAATGTTGGTGAGTTATAGGTTTAACCTATATATTATCAAATCATAATAATAGACCACAAGATTTCATATTTCAATATACATCCCATACATAGAGATAAAAATCATTCATATGGTGAACACCTGGTAACCGACATTAACAAGATGCATATAAGAATATCCCCTATCATTTCGAGAAATCCTCCAGACATGATAAAAACGAATTCGAAGTACTAAAGCATCCGGTACTTTGGATGGGGTTCGTTAGGCACAATAGATCTATCTTTAGGATTCACGTCAATTAGTAGATCAGTTTACTAATTCTTAGGCTACCAAGCAAAAAGGGGCATATTCGGCTTCGATCATTGATGTTATGCGAGGTGTATATAAAATAGTTATTAATTTTAGCAGAAAACACTATTAAATACGATACAATTTTACACAAGATATTTATTTATTTATAGAATGGATATACTTAAACCTTGCTACAACACTTATAGGCAGTGTACCTAATCGTACAGTAGTGTAGTTTTTAGTAAGTCCGGTTCGTTCCACAGGGAAATCTTTAAACAAAGCTCAACGCTATATTAGTTTACTTTTATAAAAATACAAATATATATATAAGTAATATTATTATTATAAAGGGGGGTTTTTACCGTTTAATGACCGGTTTGTCGATTTTAAGACTTTAGTCGCAGTTAAAACCTAATGTAAAATATTAAATAAATAAAAGACTTAATTTAAAGCGTAAAGTAAATAACGATAATGAAATTGCGAATAATAAAAGTGCGATAAAATAAACTTACGATAATTAAAAAGTACGATAATTAAAAGTGCGATTAAATAACAATAAATAAAAGTGCGATAATTAGAAGTGCAATTAAATATAAAATAAAGGAAATTAAATATGAAATAAAAGAATTATGCTTATTTAAACTTTCGTAATCATGATGTTCGACGTGTTGATTTTAGTTTTATGCCCATGGGTTAATTGTCCTTTGTCCTGGATTATTTAATATGTCCGTCTGGTTTTTGTCCATAACAGTCCATCAGTCATAAATATAAAGTGCGAGTGTCCTCATCAAATTATTCTTATACCCGAAGTTAAATATTCCAACTAATTGGGGATTCGAATTGTAACAAGGTTTTAATACTTTGTTTAATGAATACACCAGGTTATCGACTGCGTGTAAACCAAGGTTTTACTACTTTGTTAACAATTACACCAATTACCCTTGAATGTAATTTCACCCCTGTTTTAATTATTCTAGTGGTTATTAATCCATTCCCGTGTCCGGTTAAATGAACGATTATTCGTACATATAAATACCCCGCCCATCGTGTCCGATCGAGTGTATATGGTAATTTATAGGGACGCCCAATTGTAAATCTTTATATTAACATTAACAAACTATCATTTAGTTAAACAAATATAAAGCCCATTAATAGCCCATAGTCTAATTTCCACAAGTGTCGTTCTTTTGTCCAAACCCCAATTATGGTACAAAGCCCAATTACCCAATTTTAGTAATTAGCCCAACATCATGATTACTTCGTTTTAAATAAGCATAATAATAACTTAGCTACGAGACATTAATGTAAAAAGGTTGAACATAACTTACAATGATTAAAAATAGCGTAGCGTTACACGGACAGAATTTCGACTTACACTCTTACAACATTCGCTAACATACCCTTATTATTAGAATTATAATTAAAATTAAAATTAAAATATAAATTATATATATATATATCGTATAGATAGAGAAGAGAGAAAATAGAATATGAAAAATGATCAGAATTCGGTTTGCTTTATAGCCAGAGTTGAAATTTGGGGCTCTGCGACTCGCGGTAAAAGCCTCTTCAAACTCCGCGAGTCGCGGAGAATGTATTTACAGCTCAGTCCTTGGAGTTTTCTCTGCCGACGGTTTTTTATATATAAATATAATATATATATATAATTAATATAATTAATTATATATTATATTATATTTATATACATAGTTAACTTGTAATTTTTAGTCCGTTGCGTCGAGCGTTAAGAGTTGACTCTGGTCCCGGTTCCGGATTTTCGAACGTCCTTGCGTACAATTTTATATTTTGTACTTTGCGTTTTGAATCTTGTACTATTGTAATTTCGAGACGTTTCTTATCAATAATTGGAACCTTTTTGATTGTCTTTTGTACTTTTGAGCTTTTTGGTCGTTTGCGTCTTTAATTCGTCGAATCTGTCTTTTGTCTTCACCTTTTATTATTTAAACGAATATCACTTGTAAATAGAACAATTGCAACTAAAAGCTTGTCTTTCTTGAGGAATAATGCTATGAAATATATGTTCGTTTTTAGCATTATCAAATATTCCCATACTTGAGCGTTGCTTGTCCTCAAGCAATATTGTCTTGAAATACTAGAATCACTTCTTTATTCTTCACACTTTGTACATCAGTGAATTCTATACGGCGGTATAAACAATGGTAGTAACGATATGGTTTACAGTCCCACATGACTATAAAAATTTAGATCCATTAAGGAAATTGGATCTTTATGAAAACATTTGATTTTTTTTGAAATCTAGTTTTTACCCTAGATAAGTTTTCCGGAATAACCCTTTACCGGTGTTTGCAAAATATTTTTGTGGGTTTGGTGGGTTTCAGATTTGAAAATTTTAGCTCAAAACTTGCGGTTTTGTGTCACCCACTTGCTAACCTTGTATTTGGAAAGCAACACGTCCAGTTTACTTGTCCCGTATATTACCTTTCGGTAAACTACCGTCCGGTTGAAAGGAAAGCGTTGAACAAGCAACTGTTAAGGCAATGTCCCGTGACATGCTTTTGATTATGGTCTATAACGTGTCGGACGCAATTACTATCCTTGGTAGGAGCAATAGTAAAGCTCACCCTTATAATTTGTCGGTTTGACACAAGGTCCTGTCTTTGACCATGCTATGCAACCACCGTTCTTACGGTTGACACCCGATTTAGTTCAGGTGACCTAATGAATTCCAGGTGAATTCCTAGGATTTTACATTCAATGGTAATGAACGTATTGAAAATAGGGTTTTCAGAAAACAAATCGGTTTATAATTTTGATCAAAATATTTTCTCGTTTAAGCTCGAGTTTAGATATCATCGAATTCCATGAGTTTGTAATTCTCAATCTTTAAGGTCAATCTCTAGGATTGAGTAATATCAGTCTTAAAAGCTGATTTTTAATCTTTAAGGAGATTATCCTTTCTGGGGATCTGATTCATTAGTCTTATCCAGCTAATTTGCATGGTGCCCCCCCATTGTACGAGATAAATCCTTCTCATGGTTAGGATAAATCTGACCACTTGGCGACCCTGTTTAATGCTGAGGTCCGTGGATTTCCTGCTGATTTTAGTGATGACTTTTCTAGATTTTTCGTCAACCTACAGCTGGTCTGAACGACAACTTCATGACCTAAATCAAGAAGCGCGTGTCTTTTTCGGAAGACTTTACTTCCTTTTAATGATGGAATTGATTCATCGTGTAGATCCATCTTCAGTTATTTGTTACAGATAACTGAATCAAGAAGCGCGTGTCTTTTTCGGAAGACTTTACTTCCTTTTAATGATGGAATTGATTCATCGTGTAGATTCATCTTCTTTTCATCGTGGGTAAAACAGTTTAGTTTAGTCCAAAGCAAAAGTATTTTCAGTTATTTGTTACAGATATATGTGACATATGTTTAAGATAACTTGGTAAATTTTCCCACACTTGGCTTTTATTTTCCTTTTTATCGTCCTCTATTCCATTTTAAATGAATTTTAACATTTTAGTTTGTTTCTCAATTTATGTCCTTTCCGAGGTAACAATAATTTCGGTGTTAAAACCTAGTTTTATCGTTCATAAATATGTATAAACATGATTTTGAATTCATTTAATTAAAAATTTTGAAAAATTTTACTAGAATTGGGTAGTCAGTATATAAGACTAGGGCTGTTCTTTTTTATCAGAGAGCACTAGATTCTAATACAACTACTGCTTTACTAGTATTTTTAATGGTAACCAAGTGTATAAAGTAAAAAATGTTAAAATCCGAAAGAATTTAACCCCTTCCCACACTTAAGATCTTGCAATGCCCTCATTTGCAAGAAATCAGTAACAATTTAAATTATTGAGGGTGATTTGTGTGAAAATGATTAAATTTTTACCAAAGTTTCCAAATATATTGGCGTTTGTTTGCTGAATGATAAATGGTGCACATCATTTGTTCATTCCGTCTTGTTGTTATTTCACATATATTTTGCATCTTGTCGTCAAAATTAGTTGCTTTTGCTGAACTTAATGCCAGTCTTTGAAAATGCGTTGTTTTACCCTGTTGTGTACATAAGATAAACTGCAAACATATATACATATTTTTGAAGTTTGGTATATTACCCCACATTCAAAAATTATTAAAATCTAAGAATAAAAGTTAGATAATTATAAAAATGATTACAATATTAACAAAAATATTAAATGTATCAATAATTACAAATTACAAAATAAATAAAAAAATAATAATAAGTAAACTAAGGATGATATTGGTACCAATAGGGGTTCCAGGCATAACCATAAGTGCTATAGAATGCTTCGGCAGGGTTATACGTAGGATATGGTGGCTGCATCTCTATCGACCAAGGAGGGAAGACGGGTTTCGGTGTAGGAATATAGTTTCTACCTATATGTTGGCAATGAGCTATGATCTGGTTCTGATGAACTTGCCAATCTTCAAATGCTCTCTGTCTAGCATTTTCGTATTCCTGAGAAGCTATAAACCTATGCATTTCTTGCATCTCATTCCCCCCTCCTACATTACCTTGTTGCTGGTTTCTCTCCACCTGTGGATGTCTACCATGGTATTGTACTGCGGCGTTATTTCGCCTCTTCAAAACTTTCGCACCATGGTATACATTTAAACCTATAGTATCGGGGGGTTCCGGCTCTTCTAGTAATAATCCCCCCCGACTTATATCCACACCGAGATATTCACCAATCAGAGTAATAAAAATACCACCTCCTATTATGCTATGTGGTCGCATCCCCCGAACCATAGCTGATAAATAATAACCCACACAATATGGTATACTTACAGCGCTCTGTGGGTCTCGAATACACATATGGTAAAACAAATCCTGTTCATTTACTTTTTCCTTGTTTTTACCCCTTTGTGTAATCGAATTAGCTAAAAACCTATGTATCACTCTTAATTCGGCTCTATCTATATCCAAATAAGAGTAATTTCCCCCTTTGAAACGGTGATGGCTTGTCATTTGACTCCACACACCGTGTGTATCAAAATTCTCATCTATCTTTCTACCGTTTAGTATCAATCCTCTACAATCGGCAGACGCTAACTCCTCAGGCGTATATATACGTAAAGTCTGAGCCATGTCCAGTAAAGACATGTGTCGCATCGAACCGCCTAACAAAAATCTAATAAAAGAACGATCGGTTAAACTTGCTACCCGATCATTCAACTCTATACTACATAACAACTCTTCACACCATACTTTATATACTGGTCTACGTATGGTGAATAAACATATCCAGTCATTAAAAGAAGAATTACCATACCTCTGTACAAGTAATTCCCTAATTGGCCCGGCCAATTCTACAGCTTCTAAGGGTCCCCATTCTATGACCCTCGGTACCTCAACAACCTTGGAATGAAGAGTATGCAAACCCTGTTGATATTTTGGATAATCTATCCAAAGTCTGTCAAATCTCAGGTTCGGGTGCAACTCTTCCAAATGCATATCGGAAAAAGTCATGACTGGATGAGGTACATCCTGCTTGTAGTAGTTATCCACCTCCTGTTGTTCCAAATTCTCAGCAGGAGCATTGCGGGCTTGGGATGAAGATTCACCCCTTTCATTCTGCAAAACACATCAAACACAATTTTTGTGCATCCAAATATGCATTAGTGTCAGCAAAATCATTAATCAAAATAATTACAATGACATTATCAATTTATATCAAACTTAAGCTCATTTTCACATTTTTATCAAATCTACACTTTTTCATATAAGCATATACGAAAATGTTTGCCAAGTTCATAAGCATTCAACTCAAATAACATGTCAAAATAATCATTACTAGCAATTAAACAAGTCTCAAATGGCATTATCTTTCAAAAATCAAGTTCATGAATTTTAGACTTGCAAAAGTCCACTTTAATTCTTAAAATCATGTTTAGGCTCAAAGTTTGGATCATTTAACTACCTAGACATGTTACACTACTCAATTTAGCAACAATTCATGACAAAAATCGGCCATAACCTGTTTATATCAAAAAGCCCCAAATTGCTCAAGAACACAAACCCTAGATTATTCAAAATTTGAAGTTTAAGGCTTCTAATCATGTTAAACAGCATCAATCTAGGTTATACAAGCATAATACATAAACAATTTAAGTCTAATTACACTAAAAAGCATCAAAATCAAATTGGGGAAAAAATAGCTCAAGAACACCAAAATTCGGATTAAATGGTGTTTAGGTGTAGAAATTTATCATTTTTCTTGAGTAATTCTTAGATAGCATTCTTCTCAACATGATTTTAGCAAAAAATTTGGTGATTAACGGTTAAAAATTGGTATTTTTGGGGTGTTTTTGGGTGGTTTTTCGCAGCAGTTTTCGGGTGTTTTTGTGTGGGGGGAGTGAACTGATCGTTCAGCTCTTTAAATTTTTTTTTCTGATTTTCGGTCCCTCCGCGAGTCGCGGAGATTTAAGCACCAAACTCCGCGAGTCGCGGAGTTTGGTAATTTTTTTTTTTTTTTTTTTTTATAATCATTAACTTATTAAAACAATTAAGTAATTAATTTTAAAATTTTGTTTCCCTTGTTATTTAGGACGAGGTCGTTTCGGATCGATGTCCTAGTCCGTCCCTCGACAAAATTTTAAAATTTGTCTTTTTGTAGCGATTGTTTTAAAAGCTAAGATTTTTGAGTTTTTTTTTTAATGTTTTTGGCATACTCTAATTAAATAAGATTAAAAATAATGATAATAAAATTTCTCGTCCCTCCCTCGGGTAAAGCAATTTCGGTTCAAAGACCTAGTCTTCAACTTACGACGAATTTTAAAAATCATATTTTTAACTTAATGAGATAAAGTAAATTTTTGTTTTTAAATTCACACAACTTAAATATAAAATTCAAAATTAAAAATTAAAAATTAAAAATTCACACCAAACTTAATTTAAAAATTCATATTATAAATTCATACCAAACTTATATTAATTTTTCAAATATTTACAATTTTAAATATATTGTGTTTACAAAATTTACAATATTAATTTAAGATTTAAATATTAATTTTAAAAACATGGTAAAAATAAAAAATCTTTTTGGCTTTTTATCCCACTTTAATCAATCAAATATTATCAAAAATATGCGCCCCTCTTTTCGGTAAAGTAATTTCGGTTCCAAGACCTAATTTAACTCATGACGAATTTTTGAAATATTTTGGGTTGATTGTTTAAAGATATTTATACCTTAAGAATAAACGTTAAATTTCGCAGTGATGTAATAAATTTTTGAATGATATCAATAATTTCGGTCGCCAAACCAAATTTTATTTAATACCAATTTAATACTTTTTAGCGAACAAATTAGCGTTTATTATCAAAAGGTTAAAAATAAAAATAAAAATAAAAACTGTACAGACATACCTGTGAAATAGATTTCTTAGTTATATGATCTATTCCATTCATAAGATAGTCGGTTTAATTGGTTTTCCATTGCTACATAAGCGTAACCTCGAGCATTCAGTGTCTTTTCTTCTAAACATATGAACGGTCCGTCTCTGCATAAAGTAACAAATTCGGTATTTGAATAGGTTTGATTATTTGAACATTTACCTCCATGTGACCATTTTCCGCATTTGTGACATCTTTCTAGGTGTCGTGCTCTTCTTTTCGCTGCGGATTTTGATTTTCCTTTACCAAATTGTAACTTATTATCTTCGCATCTGGATCCTTTTCTAACTCCGTCCATTCTTTCTCTGATTACTGATACTAATTCGCTCGGTAATATGTCATTATTACGTTTAGTGATCAAAGCGTGTAGCATTAGACCATGGTTTAGTTCACAGGCAGTCTTCATTTTGTAAAAACCTAAAAAAAAATAAAAATTCAGAATGGGGGGAGAAGACTAGTTCTTTAGGGTCTGCTAGGGAAAGACCATACGTGTTCCATTTTCGAGAACTACACGAAAACAGACAATCTAACTCTAACAGAAATATATATTATCCTTTAAAGACTTGATTCTCCCCACACTTAGTTAGCTGTGGTGTCGAAATTGTGATTAACTTCGTTGTCGACTTCCATCGGACCATGTATGTAATGTTTAACTCTGTGACCATTAACTTTAAATTCCATCCCATTTGAATTTATTAATTCTATCGTTCCGTATGGGAAAACTCTTTTGACTATGAATGGTCCAGACCATCTTGATTTCAATTTTCCAGGAAATAGCTTGAATCGTGAATTGAAAAGAAGAACTCTGTCTCCTTCTTTAAATTCTTTTGAACTTCTGATTCTTTTATCATGCCATTTCTTCGTTCTTTCTTTATAGATTAACGAATTTTCGTATGCTTCATGTCTTAATTCTTCTAATTCGTTTAGTTGACTTAATCGTAGACGTCCGGCTTCATGTAAATCAAGATTACATGTCTTCAAAGCCCAAAATGCTTTGTGTTCAATTTCTACTGGAAGATGACATGCTTTTCCATAAACAAGTCTAAAAGGTGTGGTTCCAATTGGAGTTTTGTAGGCTGTTCTAAAAGCCCAGAGTGCATCCTCCAATTTAATGGACCATTCCTTCGGATTTGATCCTACGGTTTTCTCTAGAATACGTTTTAGAGCTCGGTTTGTATTTTCAACTTGTCCACTTGTTTGTGGATGATATGCGGTGGAGATTTTATGAGTTACTCCATATCTTTTAAGAACTTTCTCAAGTTGATTATTACAGAAATGAGTTCCCCGATCACTTATTAAAGCTTTCGGTGTTCCAAACCTTGCAAAAAGACGTTTTAAAAAGTTGACTACAACTCGTGCATCGTTAGTTAGGAGAGCTTGTGCTTCCGCCCATTTAGATACATAATCAATGGCTACGAGTATATATAGATTATTATGAGATTTTGGAAATGGACCCATAAAGTCAATACCCCAAATGTCAAATACTTCACATACTTGGATGACATTTTATGGCATTTCATCACGTTGACTTATTTTTCCGGCCCTTTGACATGCATCACAAGATTTGCAAAGAAGGTGTGCGTCTTTGTAAATTGTAGGCCAATAGAATCCAGCTTCATAAACTTTTCTTGCTGTTAGTTGAGGCCCATAATGCCCTCCTGTTGGTCCTGTGTGACAATGGTTTAAAATTTTACTAGCTTCATCTCCAAATACACATCGGCGTATTATTCCATCGGGACAACTTTTAAACAGATGTGGATCTTCCCAGAAATAGTGTTTTATATCACTGAAGAATTTCTTTCGTCTTTGGTACGATAATCCTTTTTCAAGGAATCCACAAACTAAGTAGTTTGCATAGTCTGCAAACCATGGGATTTCTTTATAATCTATCTTCAATAGATATTCATCAGGAAAGTTGTCTTGTATGGCCGATTCATTCAGAACTTCTAATTCGGGATTTTCAAGACGAGAAAGATGATCAGCGGCGAGATTTTCTGCTCCTCTTTTATCTCGGATTTCAATATCAAACTCTTGTAAGAGTAAGATCCAACGGATTAATCTTGGTTTAGCATCTTGTTTTGAAAATAGGTATCTAAGAGCAGAATGGTCGGTATAGACCACCGTTTTTGCTAGAACGAGATATGATCGAAATTTGTCAAAAGCAAAGACA
This sequence comes from Rutidosis leptorrhynchoides, assembly GCF_046630445.1. Taxonomy (NCBI): domain Eukaryota; kingdom Viridiplantae; phylum Streptophyta; class Magnoliopsida; order Asterales; family Asteraceae; genus Rutidosis; species Rutidosis leptorrhynchoides. Next base: position 256,860,839 of record NC_092339.1, read on the forward strand.
ATAGCAAGGAGTTCTTTTTCAGTAGTTGTATAGTTCGTTTGTGCTCCTTGTAATGTCTTACTAGCATAATATATAGGTTGAAATCGTTTTTCAATCCTTTGTCCTAAAACGGCTCCCATTGCAAAATCACTTGCATCGCACATTAGTTCAAATGGTAGATTCCAATTTGGTGTTATCATGATCGGCGCATTAGTGAGTTTCTCTTTAAGAATATTAAAAGATTTGATACATTCATCTGAAAAGATGAATGGCGCATCCTTTTCTAGGAGTTTATTCATAGGAGTGGCAATTTTAGAAAAATCTTTTATGAAACGTCGGTAAAAACCGGCATGCCCTAGAAAACTCCTAACTCCTCTAACATTTGTGGGATGTGGAAGTTTAGCAATTACATCTACTTTAGCTCTATCCACTTCAATTCCTTCTTTTGAAATTTTATGTCCAAGAACGATGCCTTCTTTAACCATGAAATGGCATTTCTCCCAATTAAGTACTAGATTTGATTTTTCGCATCTAATTAGCATTCGTTCCAGATTAACTAGACATGATTTAAATGTATCACCGAAGACTGAAAAGTCATCCATGAATACTTCCATGCATTCTTCTATCATGTCATGAAAAATCGCCATCATACACCTTTGAAAGGTTGCAGGGGCGTTACAAAGTCCAAATGGCATGCGTTTGTAAGCAAAAGTACCATAAGGGCACGTGAATGTGGTTTTCTCTTGATCTTCGGGTGCTATTGGAATTTGAAAATATCCGGAAAATCCATCTAGAAAACAATAGTAACTATTTCCGGCTAATCTTTCCAACATTTGATCTATGAAAGGTAAGGGAAAGTGATCTTTTCTGGTGGCGTCATTTAATTTTCTATAATCAATACATACACGCCATCCTGTTACAGTCCTAGTAGGAATAAGCTCATTTTTCTCATTTGTAATGACAGTCATGCCACCCTTCTTAGGCACGCATTGAACTGGGCTTACCCATGGGCTATCAGAAATTGGATATATCAAACCTGCATCTAGCAGTTTAATAATCTCTTTCTTAACTACATCTTGCATATTAGGATTTAGTCTTCGTTGGCGTTGCACATACGTTTTATGACCTTCTTCCATAAGGATTTTATGTGTGCAATACGAAGGACTTATTCCTTTAATATCATGAATCTTCCATGCAATGGCTGGTTTATGAGCTTTCAACACAGAAATGAGTTGTGATTTCTCATTTTCAGTAAGAGAAGACGATATTATTACAGGTAATTCAGATTCACCATGTAAATAAGCGTATTCCAAATGGTTTGGAAGTGGTTTTAACTCTAATTTCGGAGGTTCTTCTATCGATGATTTATATCGATATCTGTCTTCTTCTTTTAGCATTTGAATTTCTTCTGTTGTTGGTTCATATCCATTAGCAATAAGTGTAGCTAACATTTCAGCTTCATCAATTGGTTCATTACCTTCTCCTAAAGAACATTCTCCTGTTCCTTGTAATTCTGGAAATTCTTCTAATAATTCTGCATGTGCATCTATAGTTTGAATATAATAACATGTATCATCTGCAGATTGTGGTTGTTGCATTGCTCTATCAACTGAAAAGGTAACACTCTCATCCTCTATACTTAGGGTCAGTTTCTTACCGAACACGTCTATCATTGCTTTAGCCGTGTTTAAGAATGGTCTTCCTAATATGAGAGGAACTTGAGAATCTTCTTCCATGTCCAAAACAACAAAATCTACTGGAAATACTAAAGTACCAACTTTAACTAGCATGTTCTCCATTATCCCTCTAGGATATTTTATTGATCTATCGGCTAGTTGTATGCTTATTCTGGTTGGTTTCAATTCTCCAAGGTCTAGTTTAGCGTATAGTGAATACGGCATTAGATTTATACTAGCACCTAAGTCTGCCAATGCTTCTATTGAACTAAGACTACCCAGAAAACATGGAATTGTGAAACTTCCTGGATCAGATAGTTTTTCTGGTATCTTATTCAACAGCACTGCTGAACAATTAGCATTCATAGTAACAGCCGAGAGTTCTTCCATTTTCTTTCTATTTGAGATTAGATCTTTCAAGAATTTAGCATACCTTGGCATTCTTGAAATCACATCAATGAAAGGAAGATTTACATTTATCTGTTTAAACATATCCAAGAATTTGGATTGCTCGGCTTCAAGTTTTTCTTTCTTCATTTTACTCGGGTAAGGAAGTGGTGGTTGGTATGGTTTAACATAAGGTTTATCCTTAACTATGTTATTTTCATTAACCTTTTCAACTACCGGTTCTTTTTCCTTATCTTGATCAGGTTGTGGTTCTTGTGGAGTAGGAATGGTTTCATCAGAAGTTACAGGTATTTCAGGTGGTTTAAGTGTTGTACCACTTCTTGTGGTAATAGCTTTACCTGTTTCATTCCGGGGGTTAGCATTTGTATCGCTCGGTAAACTTCCCGGTTTTCTTTCACCTATTAACCTTGCTAGGTTACTTACTTCTTGTTCCAGATTTTGAATAGAATCTTGTTGATTTCTAAATGCTTGAGCATTTTGTTCATTGGTTTGTTTCTGAGATGTGAAAAACTGCGTTTGAGTTTCAACTAGCTTCGTCATCATATCTTCTAAATTCGGCTTTTTATCATCGGTTTGTTGTGGTGGTTTGTTTTGAAAATTAGGTCTTTGCTGATTGTAAGTATTATTGGATACTTGTTGATTGCTAGGACCTTGTTGGTTGTTGTATGGAATATTTCGGTTATAATTCTGGTTTTGATTGTAAATCGGTCTTGGCGGTTGATAATTATTCTGATAATTATTTCCAGGCCTTTGGTTTATGTATGAAATATTCTCTCTTTGTTCCATTGTTAATTCAATACTGAGACAATCTTTTGTCAAATGTGGTCCTCCACACTGCTCACAACTAATTCGTATAGCATGAATATCTTTAGTCATCTTTTCCATTCGTCTCTCGAAAGCATCTATCTTTGCCGAAATGGAATCTAAGTCATGGCTAGAATCGGCTCTAGCTGCTTTAGATGATCTAACGATGTCTTTTTCTTGATGCCACTCATGTGAGTGGGAAGCAGTATTATCAATAATTTTGTAAGCATCAGTTTCGGTTTTCTTCATAATAGAACCACCAGCTGCTATATCTATGTCTTTTCTTGTAGTGATGTCGCATCCTCAGTAGAATATTTGTACTATTTGACAGGTGTCTAAACCATGTTGCGGACATCCTCTTAACAACTTTCCATATCTTGTCCACGCCTCATATAGAGTTTCATTTGGCTTCTGTGTGAACGTAACAATTTCTGCTTGAAGTCTTACGGCTTTAGATGCAGGAAAGAATTGTTTAAGAAATTTGTCAATTAAAACGTCCCATGTATCGATCGCCCCTTCAGGTAACGATTCCAACCAATCTTTGGCTTCTCCCTTTAAAGTCCAGGGAAATAACATGAGATATATCTGTTCATCCTCCACTTCTCGTATTTTAAATAGTGTGCAGATTCTATTAAAGGTACGTAGATGTTCATTTGGATCTTCCTTCGGCGCACCACTAAATTGGCATTGATTAGTCACCATGTGTAGAATTTGTCCTTTGATTTCATAATCTGGCGCATTAATGTCTGGATGAGTAATTGCGTGACCTTGGCCAGTGCGTTTAGCTCTCATTCGGTCTTCCATACTTAAAGGTTCCAGATTCTCCATAATTGAATTTGTTGAATCGGTATCACTAGATGATTCTGATTTAATGGTTCGTTCCTCAACAATCTCTGTTTGAATGATTGGTGGTTCCGGAGGAAAGTTTAATGGTTCAGGATCTACGAACCGTTCCTGAATATTCTCTGGATTCTCAATTGTGAGGTTGGGTTCAAAAAATGGATTATCGGAAATTTGAACTGAAGTACTTGGTCGACTGGATGACGATTCTAAAGAAAAATCAACGGCGGTTATATTTGCTAAATGTCTTGATCTAGTTACAGGTGGTGAACGTACAAAAGGTGATGAACGTCTTGCTCGGTGCATTCACTGAATATCCTATTAGTTTTAAAAAGGAAAGAAAAATTATAATAAGTTATCCAATCAATAGACTTTTCTGATTTTGCCCACGTTTCGAATAGCCAAAAGATGCAGCGGAGGGGCAGGATTCGTTTGGTCTCAATATAATTGAGGACTGTTTGGCTCCAATAACCCGGTCCACGTACAAATTCAACTATTACTACGAACCAGAAAATTTTGATGTCTATCAATTTAACCACTTAAAATAAATTTTCGTAATTTTAAGAAATTTAGATAAGAAGTAGAAAAAATTCTAAGTCCTAAAAACTAGAATGGCGAGAAATAAGAGAGAAAAAGAGTTCGTCGAAAAAGGTTGAAAAAGAAAAAATGGTTGAAAAATAAAAGGTGACGGAAAAATAAAAGAAACTTATAAAAACTTAAAAATACTTGACTAACCTAATCTTATTACTACAACTAACTTAAAATTATAATCGCAAATTGAAATTACTAATTGGAATGATAATTGATACATAGTAAAAGGTCTAAAAATATTAAAGCTTACAGGAAAAACTAAATCCCAAATAGAAATAACTTAAAAAGAAACTAAAACTTAAAAAGGCGTCGCAAAATTCTAAAGCACCTAAATCTTAGTCTAAAGAAAAAGCACTTAAGGAATTCTACGGCAAAGCCTAAAAATCTAGGAGTAAAAATAACTATAGCAAAAACTAAGTTTAAAATTAAACATGAGCTAAAAATACAAATATTACGCTACAACGATTAAAAAGGGACAAAATATAAAAATATACAAAAAATTGTAAAAAGTACAATTTTTATAAAAATATTATTTTTATATTATTTATTTAATAAAACTACTAATTTTACAATTTAATAAAACTAATTAATACTAAATACGTAAATTAAATAAAAAGTAAAAATAAAACTAAAACTAATAATAATAATAATAATAATTAGGTTTAAATAATAATTATAATTAATAATAAACCGTAATTAATGCTGAATTAGGGTTTTTTGTCGCCTGTCAGAAAGGCTCCGCGAGTCGCGGCATTTATTGCATCAAACCCCGCGAGTCGCGGGGTTCCAGAATTCAGCTGACAGGTTTGAATTTTTACGCGTTTTTCTTTATTTATTTATTTTTTTTTTCTGTTTTCTGTTTTTTAATTAAATAAAAGATATTAAAACTTATATTTTTATAAACTAAAATAAAAATAAAGAAACTTATAAAACTTAAATATTTAACAAAATCTTAAAAATACTTATATTTTTGTTTTTCTTTTTATATTTTCGAATTTTTAAAACGTATTTTTACAAAAACGAATTTTAATAAAAGTAAGCTAAAAATCTTTTTTTTTTTTTTTTATATTAGCGTTGCGCTTTCGGCTTTTAAGATGATCCCCGGCAGCGGCGCCAAAAATACTTGATGTTATGCGAGGTGTATATAAAATAGTTATTAATTTTAGCAGAAAACACTATTAAATACGATACAATTTTACACAAGATATTTATTTATTTATAGAATGGATATACTTAAACCTTGCTACAACACTTATAGGCAGTGTACCTAATCGTACAGTAGTGTAGTTTTTAGTAAGTCCGGTTCGTTCCACAGGGAAATCTTTAAACAAAGCTCAACGCTATATTAGTTTACTTTTATAAAAATACAAATATATATATAAGTAAAATTATTATTATAAAGGGGGTTTTTACCGTTTAATGACCGGTTTGTCGATTTTAAGACTTTAGTCGCAGTTAAAACCTAATGTAAAATATTAAATAAATAAAAGACTTAATTTAAAGCGTAAAGTAAATAACGATAATGAAATTGCGAATAATAAAAGTGCGATAAAATAAACTTACGATAATTAAAAAGTACGATAATTAAAAGTGCGATTAAATAACAATAAATAAAAGTGCGATAATTAGAAGTGCAATTAAATATAAAATAAAGGAAATTAAATATGAAATAAAAGAATTATGCTTATTTAAACTTCCGTAATCATGATGTTCGACGTGTTGATTTTAGTTTTATGCCCATGGGTTAATTGTCCTTTGTCCTGGATTATTTAATATGTCCGTCTGGTTTTTGTCCATAACAGTCCATCAGTCATAAATATAAAGTGCGAGTGTCCTCATCAAATTATTCTTATACCCGAAGTTAAATATTCCAACTAATTGGGGATTCGAATTGTAACAAGGTTTTAATACTTTGTTTAATGAATACACCAGGTTATCGACTGCGTGTAAACCAAGGTTTTACTACTTTGTTAACAATTACACCAATTACCCTTGAATGTAATTTCACCCCTGTTTTAATTATTCTAGTGGTTATTAATCCATTCCCGTGTCCGGTTAAATGAACGATTATTCGTACATATAAATACCCCGCCCATCGTGTCCGATCGAGTGTATATGGTAATTTATAGGGACGCCCAATTGTAAATCTTTATATTAACATTAACAAACTATCATTTAGTTAAACAAATATAAAGCCCATTAATAGCCCATAGTCTAATTTCCACAAGTGTCGTTCTTTTGTCCAAACCCCAATTATGGTACAAAGCCCAATTACCCAATTTTAGTAATTAGCCCAACATCATGATTACTTCGTTTTAAATAAGCATAATAATAACTTAGCTACGAGACATTAATGTAAAAAGGTTGAACATAACTTACAATGATTAAAAATAGCGTAGCGTTACACGGACAGAATTTTGACTTACACCCTTACAACATTCGCTAACATACCCTTATTATTAGAATTATAATTAAAATTAAAATTAAAATATAAATTATATATATATATATATCGTATAGATAGAGAAGAGAGAAAATAGAATATGAAAAATGATCAGAATTCGGTTTGCTTTATAGCCAGAGTTGAAATTTGGGGCTCCGCGACTCGCGGCAAAAGCCTCTTCAAACTCCGCGAGTCGCGGAGAATGTATTTACAGCTCAGTCCTTGGAGTTTTCTCTGCCGACGGTTTTTTATATATAAATATAATATATATATAATTAATATAATTAATTATATATTATATTATATTTATATACATAGTTAACTTGTAATTTTTAGTCCGTTGCGTCGAGCGTTAAGAGTTGACTCTGGTCCCGGTTCCGGATTTTCGAACGTCCTTGCGTACAATTTTATATTTTGTACTTTGCGTTTTGAATCTTGTACTCTTGTAATTTCGAGACGTTTCTTATCAATAATTGGAACCTTTTTGATTGTCTTTTGTACTTTTGAGCTTTTTGGTCGTTTGCGTCTTTAATTCGTCGAATCTGTCTTTTGTCTTCACCTTTTATTATTTAAACGAATATCACTTGTAAATAGAACAATTGCAACTAAAAGCTTGTCTTTCTTGAGGAATAATGCTATGAAATATATGTTCGTTTTTAGCATTATCAATCATTCACCCATATAATGTAGTTTAGCAGGTATGAAATAGTCCCATCTCCGTCTCTCCGAGTTTCTACTACTAAGTAGCACTGCTGCTATTCAATCATAGAATCGATTCCTGAAAAAGCCCTATCTATATTATTACTAAAGCGCATTTACTTGTGTCTATTTCGTAAAACATTTATAAAATTGCATGTATTCTCATCCCAAAATATTAGATTTTAAAAGTGGGACTATAACTCACTTTCACAGATTTTTACTTCATCGGGAAGTAAGACTTGGCCACTGGTCGATTCACGAACCTATAACAAATATGTACATATATATCAAAGTATGTTCAAAATATATTTACAATATTTTTAATACGTTTTACTATTTTAAGTTTATTAAGTCAGCTGTCCTCGTTAGTAACCTACAACTAGTTGTCCACAGTTAGATGTACAGAAATAAATCAATATATATTATCTTGAATCAATCCACGACCCAGTGTATACACGTCTCAGGCTAGATCACAACTCAAAGTATATATATTTTTAGAATCAACCTCAACCCTGTATAGCTAACTCCAACATTACTGCATATAGAGTGTCTATGGTTGTTCCAAATAATATATATACATGGGTCGATATGATATGTCAAAACATTTTCATACGTGTCTATGGTATCCCAAGATTACATAATATATTAAAATACATGTATAATACAATATGATTAAGCTAGGATATGATTAATATAGTTTTGTTACCAATTTTCACGTTGCTACAACAAGAAAAATTATCCAATCTTGTTTTACCCATAACTTCTTCGTTTTAAATCCGTTTTGAGTGTTTCAAATTGCTATGGTTTCATATTGAACTTAAGTTTATGAATCTAAACATAAAAGGTATAAGTTTATATTCGGAAATATAGATTACAAGTCGTTTTTGTAAAGGTAGTCATTTCAGTCGAAAGAACGACGTCTAGATGACCATTTTGGAAAACATACTTCCACTTTGAGTTTAACCATGATTTTTGGATATAGTTTCGTGTTCATAAGAAAAATCAGTTTCCCAGAAGAACAACTTTTAAATCAAAGTTTAACATAGTTTTTAATTAACTAACCCAAAACAGCCCGCGGTGTTACTACGACGACGTATTTCCGGTTTTATGGTGTTTTTCGTGTTTTCAGGTTTTAAATCATTAAGTTAGCATATCATATAGATATAGAACATGTGTTTAGTTGATTCTAAAAGTCAAGTTAGTAGGATTAACTTTTGTTTGCGAACAAGTTTAGAACTAACTAAACTATGTTCTAGTGATTACAAGTTTAAACCTTCGAATAAGGTAGTTTTATATATATGAATCGAATGATGTTATGAATATCATTACTACCTAAGGTTTTGTGGATAAACCTACTGGAAATGATAAAAATAGATCTAGCTTCAAAGGATCCTTGGATGGCTTGAAAGTTCTTGAAGTAGAATCATGACACGAAAACAAGTTCAAGTAAGATTTCCACTCAAAATAAGATTGTTATAGTTATAGGAATTGAATCAAAGTTTGAATATGAGTATTACCTTGTATTAGAAAGATATATTACTGTAAATAAGAAAGATTTCTTGAGATTGGATGATCACTCAAAGTGGATTTGCAAGATTGAAAGTAAGCTAGCAAACTTGGAAGTGTTGTTGGTGTGTTCTTGAGTAGTTGTTTTATAACTTGGTTTATGTATGATTTATGAACTAGATTGAGCTAGATTTTGTTGAAGATGATGAAGAACACTTAGAACAAAGTAATAACACTTGAGAGAGAGTAATTTGATTCAAGAAAAATTGAAAATGAATGTGTTTGTGTACCCTTCCATTCACGTGAACTTTCATACATCATATAGGCTCCATTAGTTTGTTATTTTGTGAGATATTTCATGCTAGATGTTAAATGATGGTTACCACATGGTTAGGTGACTCAAATGGGCTGTTAAGAGCTGATCATTGGAGTGTATATACCAATAGTAAATACATTTAGAAGCTGTGTATTGTACGAGTACAAATACGAGTGCATACGAGTAGAATTGTTGATGAAAATGAATGAGGATGTAATTGTAAGTATTTTTGTTAAGTAGAAGTACTTTGATAATTGTCTTGAAGTCTTTCAAAAGTGTATGAATACATATTAAAACACTACATGTAAATACATTTTAACTGAGTCGTTAAGTCATCGTTAGTCGTTACATGTAAGTGTTGTTTTGAAACCTTTAGGTTAACGATCTTGCTAAATGTTGTTAACCCATTGTTTATTATATCTAAAGAGATGTTAAATTATTACTTTATCATGATATTATGATATATAATATATCTTAGTATGATATATATACAGTTTAATGTCGTTACAACGATAATCGTTACATATATGTCTCGTTTCGAAATCATTAAGTTAGTAGTCTTGTTTTTACCTATGAAGTTCATAGTTAATACACTTAATGATATGTTTACTTATCATTTATCATGTTAGTTATATATATATATATATATATATATATATATATATATATATATATATATATATATATATATATATATATATATATATATATATATATATATATATATCCATATATATGTCATCATATAGTTTTTACAAGTTTTAACGTTCGTGAATCACGGGTCAACTTGGGTGGTCAATTGTCTATATGAAACCTATTTCAATTAATCAAGTCTTAAAAAGTTTGATTGCTTAACATGTTGGAAACACTTAATCATGTAAATATCAATTTCATTTAATATATATAAACATGGAAAAGTTCGGGTCACTACAATTATGCACTTACGCACGAGCACGTCGTTTTCTTGTTAGTGGTGGCATGGCTTTTCTTGCTCATGTAGTTGATACTCGTGAAGAACCACAACCCATTCGTGAAATTCCGGTGGTTAGCAAATTCGAAGACGTTTTTTCGGACGAATTGCCGGGTGTTCCGGCGGAAAGACAAGTTGAATTTCGCATTGAGTTGGTTCCAGGGGCTACTCCCATTGCTAAAACCCCTTATCGTTTAGCACCAACAGAAATGCAAGAGTTGTTAAATCAAACCCAAGAGTTGCTTGAAAAGGGTTTTATTTGACCGAGTGCTTCGCCGTTGGGCGGTCCGGTTTTATTTGTGAAAAAGAAGGATGGTAGTATGCGGATGTGCATCGATTATCGGGAGTTGAATAAAGTGACAATAAAGAATCGTTATCCATTGCCTCGAATTGACGATTTATTTGATCAACTCCAAGGCGCGACTTATTTTTCTAAAATTGACCTACGGTCCGGCTATCACCAAATGCGGGTCCGTGAGGAAGATATTGAGAAAACGGCTTTTCGAACGCGTTATGGGCATTTTGAGTTTGTAGTTATGCCTTTTGGTCTTACGAATGCACTGGCGGCATTCATGGATCTTATGAACCGAGTGTGCCAACCTATGTTGGACAAGTCGGTGATTGTGTTCATTGACAACATACTTGTCTATTCGAAGAGTATGAAAGAACATGAACATCATTTGCGTGAAGTATTGAAGACGTTGCGGAAGGAGAAGTTGTATGCAAAGTTCTCCAAATGTGAATTTTGGCTAAGGGAAGTTCAATTTCTTGGCCATATTGTGTACAAGGATGGTATTCAAGTAGATCCGGGGAAAATTGAGATGGTGAAGAGTTGGGGACGACCGACTACGCCTACAGAAATCCGAAGTTTTCTCGAATTGGCCGGTTATTATCGTCGGTTTATCCAAGACTTTTCTAAAATCTCTTCTCCATTGACGAAGTTAACGAGAAAGAAAGCGAGATTTAATTGGGAAAACGAGCAAGAAATTTCTTTCCAATTGTTGAAAGAAAAGTTATGTCAAGCTCCAGTTTTAGTGTTGCCGGAAGGTGTAGAAGACAAGGCGGTTTATTGTGATGCTTCTTTAAATGGGATCGGTTGTGTTCTAATTCAACGAGGTAAAGTCATCGCGTATACCTCTCGACAATTAAAGGAACACGAAACGAGATATCTGACTCATGATCTTTGTAGATACCCGTCCTAATCCATCTGGACGAAGTCCATATCGATTACAAACGATTCACAATAGTTGATTACATCGCGAGGTACTTGACCTCTATATGATACATTTTACAAACATTGCATTCGTTTTGAAAAGACAAACTTTCTTTACATCGAAAGTTGACGGCATGCATACCATTTCATAATATATCTCACTATAATTGACCTAATAATAACCTTGATGAACTCGACGACTCGAATGCAACGTCTTTTGAAATATATCATGAATGACTCCAAGTAATATCTCTAAAATGAGAAAATGCACAGCGGAAGATTTTTTTCATACCTGAGAATAAACATGCTTTATAGTGTCAACCAAAAGGTTGGTGAGTTCATTAGTTTATCATAAACGATCATTTTCATCATTTTAATAGACCACAAGATTTCATATTTCAATATACATCCCATACATAGAGATAAAAATCATTCATATGGTGAACACCTGGTAACCGACATTAACAAGATGCATATAAGAATATCCCCTATCATTCCAGGAAATCCTTCGGACATGATAAAACAACATCGAAGTACTAAAGCATCCGCTACAACGGATGGGGTTCGTTAGGCCCAATAGATCTATCTTTAGGATTCGCGTCAATTAGTAGATCGGTTTACTAATTCTTAGGTTACCAAGAAAAAGGGGCATATTAGGCTTTGATCATTCACCCATATAATGTAGTTTCAATTACTTGTGTCTATTTCGTAAAACATTTATTAAAAATTGCGCATGTATTCTCAGCCCAAAAATATAAAGGGTAAAAAGGCAAATGAAACTCACCTAATGTATTTTGTAATAAAAATACATATAACAACATTAAACAATGCAGGGTTGGCCTCGGATTCACGAACCTATATCATTCATATTTATATTAAAACATATAATCGTAAACGAACAAAGTTGTATATATATATTTATTATAACATATTATTAAATTGTAAATTATTGTTATGTATATATAATCTATTAAAATTAATATTTATATTTATATATGTGTTTATATTATTACTTATAATAACTTAAAATATATTTATACACTATATATATAATTTAGTTATTATTATAGTTAATAACATTTCATATAAAAATATAGTGTGTAATATACTTTTTATATATAATTCTCATTTGTTTGTAAAATTAATAATTATAATAATACTAAAATAAAGATAATATTACTAATAATTAGATATAATAATGATATTGATAATAATAATTTTGATAATAATATTAGTCATGTTATTTGTAGTAATAATAATAATGATAACAATAATATAATAAAAATAATGATACTTATAATAATGATAACACTAGTAATAAAACTAATGATAATAAATATAAAAAAAAATTTTACAACCATTAAAGAACCAGCTTTAAAAATAATTCTGCCTCCGCCCGGTTTCGAACCCTAAACCTCTCGCTACCCTAACACATGCCCAGCCATTACTCTGTCTATGCTTTTCTGATTTAGTTCACAGACTAATTCTTTTAAATAGTCATTTTCTGTCTTCTTCTTCTTTTTCTAAAAAATAATGCCCGAGCTCGGGCTCGAACCCACGACCTCTCGTTAACCCAACACACCTCTTTACCATCCGTCTGTCCCAACTTATCTGTTTTATTTCCTAACCCATTTATATTTAACCATTATATTTCTGTTACCTTCATGTTCTTCAAAATTTCATCATCGTTATTTGTTATCATCATCATCATTGGTTACCGTTATGATCAGAATCATAATCATATTCATAATACGACTAATATTATAATCATAATCATACTAATCTAAAATCTCCATCATCTAAACACGATTATGATTCGTTAATTATTATCAGGAACGTTTCATCATGTATTTTATCGTGATCATCATAATTTTATTGTAACATAATCATGACCATAACATGATCATAATCATATCGATCGATGTATTCTTATTCTATATCCAACTAATAATGATGACTAGATCATCCACCTGTTAACTTACCCCATCCTCTTCATTCTTTGTTTACTAAAACAGCTCGACATATTTATTGAGTACATAGCACAAGTTATACAATAAAGTTCACGACCCAATTGTAATTTGGATCACAGCCCAACAAGAAGAAAGCTCGGCCCAACATAAGAAAGGGTTTCGGCCAGATTGCGCAACACGTTTCATAGGTGTTCAATAATGTAAAAGAGGTAGGGTTATTGTCTTGTAAAGAAAATAAAGTATACGAATAAAAATAGCACAAGTGGGTTATTTACTTTAAGGAGTGTCGGCCACGAGGAACAAAGAAGAGGAACGTGTATTCACTTTTTAATTATAATCAATCTTCATTACATTAACAACTCTATATTATCTATCATCGGCTCTCGCTATATAATAACCTTATTCGCGTTTTTTTTTTCATCTCCACAGAAACAGCAACTTGCTGTTAGTCACGAAGGATGAAAAGAAAGATAATATACTGATATAGCAGCAGTACAGGAGTGGCAACGTAGTTTGGTTTTGATCGAGCAAGGTGGTGATTACGGTGAAGTGGGTTATAGCGGTTGGTCGACAGATTCAAAAGAAAATATTTGTGATCGAGCTTGTTGTGGTTCATTAATGTTCATGAAGAAATTAGAAAAAGAAAATGAAGAAAATTGGTGGTTCAAGGTGATAGAAGATTGGGATCAAAGGTGAGTTTCATGAAAATAAGTGAGTTTTTATGATCGTGTATGTGTGTGTTTGGTAATGAGGTTGAGATATCGTTTGGTTTATCTCAAATAATGTAGGATCGATTTTATTTATATAATGGAAGAATTTATTATGAAAGTGGTTGTTATGGTGATGGTTGAAGAAGTTTGTAGGGTGTGTTTTTAATACGAGTTGTATTTGCAGAGTATCCTATAGATGTTAATAAACATAATTACAGCTAATGTGACTCCATTAACTTTTGTTGTGTAGCCTGATTTGCTCGACACAAAATATTGTTTCAGAATTAGTAAAATAAAAAGTATGATCGATTATGACTGTATTTGTTTGTTATAGAAATATTTGGAATCCAATTTGTACTAGCTGATAGACACAAAACAAATTAGGATACAGTTGGAAAATGATTGAAAATAGAATACGTGAATTCTGGTGTTAATACATATATATTCAGTCATATTTATATATTTGTAAATATATATAACTGTATAAGTATTTATACATGTATATCAGTATTTTGTATATATATATATATATATATATATATATATATATATATATATATATATATATATATGTATATATATATATATATTCAATTTAAAAACTGTATCTATCAATAGCTAAATATCCGTAAAGTGGATTGATTATCTGAAACAGATTAATATATAGATTTCGTTTACTTATTTAGTTTAATTTTATATATAATATTAATTACTATAAATAAATAAATACATAATAATGCAAATTATTATTAATAATTATAAAATAATAATGCTGTTATTTATAAAAATATTTAGAATAATGATACTAATAGTTATATTAATGTTTATAATGGTAATATTAATAAATTGTATTATTTTTCAATAATAATAATAATAACAATGACCTTTAATAATAATTGTGATGATAACATTTAATAGTAATACTAATATTAATCATAATAACTAAAATTATAATTTTATTAGTATTTATAATAATAATAATGATATTAACATTGATAATTATAATATTAATAATAACAATAACATAACAAATCAAATGTATAAATTTTATATTATAAAATTTAGTAATATTTAATGGTACTGCGATTAAATAATAATGTATATAATAATAATATAACAACTAGAATTAATTTGTAATTACATATAATATATTACCAATTCATTATACCATATTTATACACGCATAAATGTTCGTGAATCGTCGGGATTAGTCAAAGGTCAAATGTATAAATGAACATAGTTCAAAGTTTTTGAAATTCAATTTAACAGACTTTGCTTATCGTGTCGGAATTATATAAAGATTAAGTTTAAATTTGGTCGGAAATTCCTGGATCGTCACAGTACCTACCCGTTAAAGAAATTTCGTCCCGAAATTTGAGTGAGGTGGTCATGGCTAACAATAAAACTGTTTTCATGACGAATATGAGTTGATAATTAGAGTTTTATCATCATTGAATAATAATGATAAAATAATTCGATTATTCTAAGAATATGAATGAAGCTATCGCAAAAGAATTAAATGAGAAATGAAGATTTGTTTTAACTTTTGATGTAGTCAAGTTTGAATTCCAAAATTCAAGGGATATAAAGAAAATCTTCGAAATCTATAAGATCCGATTCTTCAGGATTTAAGGAAATTAGGATCCTCTTTAATTAAATACGATCATCTGTCTTGATTGCCCCATCTGGTATTTCTACTATAAATGAAACTCTTTCGTTCCATTATTTTCATCACTTATATACTTTCTTTCTTAGTTCATACATCCAAAAGATGGTGAAAATGCTTAATCTAGTTCTAATCCTTGATATTTTTCCTAATTATTATTTCTGTCATCCTTCTTTTCAATATTCCATCAGAAAAATCTATTTACTTCTACTATTACCTTGGGGTGATACTATTCTTAAGTATACAGTGTCTTTATATTGCTATTCATATTAATACCCAGGATTTGTAATTTATGTGTTGTTATCGGGCTTTATATTCTCCCTTATATTTCAAAATCCCTGCTCCCGTCTTCTATAATCATTGTCATTCACAGTTAAAGCTCTCTCTTATTTGCTGCGCTTTATACCCCCTTTCTATTTCAAAGCTTCATGCTTTTGTTTTCTTTTCACAAGTAATGGTCCAGAATTCGTAAGTATGGAATTTTGATTGGTCATAATGTTCTAAGCAGGAAGGAACGTAATAGCACGATTTGATTTGTTAAATTACCAGAAGTTACGGAAAATATAGAATTATCAAGATAATATGTTCTTGATTTTGTTTAGAGATTTAGTAGAATGTAATAGTCGTGTAACATGGCACATGATGACGGTAGGGTCTGTGAATCATCATGTTCCATTAGAAGCTCGACATGACTTACTGTAATATAATCCCGTTGATCAAATGTCATTATATTATACTAACTCATGCTTCAGTTTCCAACACTACTTCAAAATCATTCATAATTTAAACTCAAATTTTTAAGAAATTTAGAAATTAAAGTAGTTTCTTTTATGATGTAATGTAGATAGCACGAAGAGATAAATAATTTCGGACGAGAATATTTATGAAAATATCTTCAGAAATATCGAAGATATTTATGATGATATTTTGGAATTTCTAAGTTCGATGGTTGATGAAGAAAGATTTTCCGCAAGATTTTAATATGTGTACAGAGCAAATTATTCGTGAAGGTTTCATCGGATCCAGAATTACCTGGTTTCTTTGAATATGTGGTATGGTCCTTGTATTTGGCCTTGGTCTCCTTCATGGTTTGCTCAATCTGTATTTCAGTACCAAATTTTTCTATTGAGCGTTCCTAACACTCCCTTCTTTATCATCAAACTTTTGGCCGTTTGGATCATCTACTATTTTTCTGTTTCCTCTGCATTAAATGCTACGATATCTGAATCATCGGTTATCAATCCGAGGTGGTTTCAGGAGGATTGTGTTTTTAGATGATTAAACGCTGATGGTAATATGGTGGAATATAAAAGGTTCCTCGGTAACAATGAAAGAGCACACATATATATATCAAAGTGTTAATAAGGTTGTTTCAAACGAAAAATTGAAGTTGACTTGCTGAAGCTGTGACAAAATTGGCTATCTTGAAAGGGATTATCAAGTTATTTTGGCTAATAATAATACTAAGGAAATAGCATTGCTACATGCTAACGTTTACTCAGGTTCCAAGAGTTTTTCAGGTGCATAACTATATGCATAAATCTTTCCTTCCATAGATGAAGTGCGGTTGGTTCATCCTCTCGATTGAGGTGTTTTTAAGAATCATGAAAGGTTTGAACGCAGATTGTAATCGTCAAGATACAAATGAGGTTTAGGATGAAATCAAGTGGCAAACTTGAAGAAATGTTTAGTTTCATATGTTATAATCAATATTTTATTTCATTTTAATTGTCCAATGTTATTAGTCCACAGTCGATGGTCCACAGTTAACCATCCAATAATTCATATATAGTTTAATATGTAATATTCGAATTAATTAATACGTATCGTGACCCGTGTACATGTCTCAGACTCGATCACAACTCAAAGTATATATATTATTTGAGAATCAACCTCCACCCTTTATAGAGAACTCGATCATTACTGCATATAGAGTGTCTATGGTGATTCCAAATAATATATATAGATGTGTCGATATGATATGTAAAAACCTTGTATGCGTGTCCCGATATTTACAGTGCGCAAAATAATTACAGAAATTAAATGACGATAAATAAAATTGCGAGAATTAAAATTGCGATAATTAAATTGCGATAAATAAATTGCGATAAATAAATTGCGATAAATAAATTGCATAAATAAATGTAATACGGAATTAACAGTTAGCTAGGATTTTGTTAGCGAGAATTCATAACAAAATTCCTTATAGTTAATTTATCTGTTTCTAACAAATTTTATTTTGTCAAATGTTTTCTTCATTATGCCACTTGTTGGATTCTGTTAGGTCAAAATCCAAATATGAAATTGAATGAAAATGATTATTCTGTGGTGAACGGATACGTATATCGGTGGTTGTAAGTAGGATAGTAAATGACTGTTGAATCAGATTCGAAGAATGTACACTGTAACTTATTAATGTGAAATCTAAATATTCCTCGGGTATTACCTACCCGTTAAAATATTTTCACCATTAACAGTTTGTACGAAAGAATTTTTAATTACAATCTTTTTGAAAACACATATACATATATATTTTCTTCAGATATAATTATGGATTTAATGAGTCAATATGATATTAAACTCATTTGATTTACCGTTAGAACAAGAATATATAATCTCTAAAATATTAGAGATTACATAATTGCCATGTCGAACGAAGATAAATGATGTAAAACGTCATGTAGAACGAAGATAATCAATGTAGGACATCATGTAGTATGATGATTATGCTGGAGATACAAACTGTGAGTTTGAGGCATGTGGTGTTGAAGCTTATGCTGCGGATGTTGCTGGTGGTACTGGTATTGCCGGTGCTGTTGCTGAAGCTGGTAGGTTTTGCACCACGTTTTCCAAATTGATTACTCGAGCACGAAGCTCGTTGGCTTCTTCTATTATTCCGGGATGATTGTCGGTCGGAACGAGCGGATGAATAAGGTTTAGAATTGTGGATAGAATATAATCGTGTTGAACTACTCTGGAAATGAAACTGAAAATGGTGTTTCAGATAGATTCGCCGGTAAGTGCTTCAGGTACTTCGCCAAGAGGGCAATTTGGATTGGTGAAAAGGATCACCTTCTTCTTGTCTCAAGTGATTAAGTAGACTACGAACCCATCAGATGAATTGGGGATGACTGATTGGTTGATTCATTCATTCTGGTGACGCTGCTTTCAGAGCTTAGGTGAACATCCATATTTGAATAGCTGTCGGAATAACTATCGGAATAGCTATCGAAATCTTAGGGACTCGAACTGGTTGCGGGATTCGTCTCGTACGATCAGATGAAGGATTTTCGATAAGAACTAGGTTATAGGATGTAGATTAGTACTCTGCAATACATAATTTACATATGCATATATAATACTAAAATCCCATAAGTTACGGAGGACTCTACGGAAGTTGTCAGGCAAAGTCTACAATAACAGATATGCTAAGATATGAATTAGCAGATACGCTAAGATACGAATTTTGTCTATACACTATTCATGCAATCATTGCAGTAAGATGTGTCTAGACTAAGAATGATAAGCAGGTAATTTCCTAAGGATGATAAGCAGATGATTTCCGACTAGAATTGATAAGCAAAACTTTTGACATGTAGACACGGTCGAAGTCCAGACTCACTAATGCATCTAAACAACTATCAGTTAGACACACTAATGCAAGACCTGGTTCGCAAAGACTACTGCTCTGATACTTACTTTAGATACCCATCCTAATCCATCTGGTCGAAGTCCATATCGATTACAAACGATTCACAATAGTTGATTACATCGCGAGGTACTTGACCTCTATATGATACATTTTACAAACATTGCATTCGTTTTGAAAAGACAAACTTTCTTTACATCGAAAGTTGACGGCATGCATACCATTTCATAATATATCTCACTATAATTGACCTAATAATAACCTTGATGAACTCGACGACTCGAATGCAACGTCTTTTGAAATATATCATGAATGACTCCAAGTAATATCTCTAAAATGAGCAAATGCACAGCGGAAGATTTCTTTCATACCTGAGAATAAACATGCTTTAAAGCGTCAACCAAAAGGTTGGTGAGTTCATTAGTTTATCATAAATGATCATTTTCATCATTTTAATAGACCACAAGATTTCATATTTCAATATACATCTCATACATAGAGATAAAAATCATTCATATGGTGAACACCTGGTAACCGACATTAACAAGATGCATATAAGAATATCCCCTATCATTCCGTTAAATCCTTCGGACATGATAAAACAACATCGAAGTACTAAAGCATCTGCTACAACGGATGGGGTTCGTTAGGCCCAATAGATCTATCTTTAGGATTCGCGTCAATTAGTAGATCGGTTTACTAATTCTTAGGTTACCAAGCAAAAGGGGCATATTCGGCTTCGATCATTCACCCATATAATGTAGTTTCAATTACTTGTGTCTATTTCGTAAAACATTTATTAAAAATTGCGCATGTATTCTCAGCCCAAAAATATAAAGGGTAAAAAGGCAAATGAAACTCACCTAATGTATTTTGTAGTAAAAATACATATAACGACATTAAACAATGCAGGGTTGGCCTCGGATTCATGAACCTATATTATTCATATTTATATTAAAACATATAATCGTAAACGAACAAAGTTGTATATATATTTATTATAATATATTATTAAATTGTAACTTATTGTTATGTATATATAATGTATTAAAATTAATATTTATATTTATATATGTGTTTATATTATTACTTATAATATCTTCAAATATATTTATACACTATATATATAATTTAGTTATTATTATAGTTAATAACATTTCATATAAAAATATAGTATGTAATATACTTTTTATATATAATTCTCATTTGTTTGTAAAATTAATAATTATAATAATACTAAAATAAAGATAATATTACTAATAATTAGATATAATAATGATATTGATAACAATAATTTTGATAATAATATTAGTCATGTTATTTGTAGTAATAATAATAATGATAACAGTAATATAATAAAAATAATGATACTTATAATAATGATAACATTAGTAATAAAACTAATGATAATAAAAAAAAAAAAATTTTACAACCTTTGAAGAACCAGCTTTAAAAATAGTTCTGCATCCGCCCGGTTTCGAACCCTAAACCTCTCGCTACCCTAACACACGCCCAACCATTACTCTGTCTATGCTTTTCTGATTTAGTTCACAGACTAATTCTTTTAAACAGTCATTTTCTGTCTTCTTCTTCTTTTTCTAAAAAATAATGCCCGAGCTCGGGCTCGAACCCGCGACCTCTCGTTAACCCAACACACCTCTTTACCATCCGTCTGTCCCAAATTATCTGTTTTATTGCCTAACCCATTTATATTTAACCATTATATTTCTGTTACCTTCATGTTCTTCAAAATTTCATCATCATTATTTGTTATCATCATCATCATTGGTTACCGTTATGATCAGAATCATAATCATATTCATAATATGACTAATATTATAATCATAATCATACTAATCTAAAATCTCCATCATCTAAATACGATTATCATTCGTTAATTATTATCAGGAACGTTTCATCATGTATTTTATCGTGATCATCATAATCTTATCGTAACATAATCATGACCATAACATGATCATAATCATATCGATCGATGTATTCTTATTCTATATCCAACTAATAACGATGACTAGATCATCCACCTATTAACTTACCCCATCCTCTTCATTCTTTGTTTACTAAAACAGCTCGACAGATTTATTGAGTACATAGCACAAGTTATACAATAAAGTTCAAGACCCAATTGTAATTTGGATCACAGCCCAACAAGAAGAAAGCTCGGCCCAACATAAGAAAGGGTTTCGGCCAGATTGCGTAACACGTTTCATAGGTATTCAGTAATGTAAAAGAGGTAGGGTTATTGTCTTGTAAAGAAAATAAAGTATACGAATAAAAATAGCACAATTGGGTTATTTACTTTAAGGAGGGTCGGCCACGAGGAACAAAGAAGAGGAACGTGTATTCACTTTTTAATTATAATCAATCTTCATTACATTAACAACTCTATATTATCTATCATCGGCTCTCGCTATATAATAACCTTATTCGCGTTTTTTTTTTCATCTCCACAGAAACAGCAACTTGCTGTTAGTCACGAAGGATGAAAAGAAAGATAATATACTGATATAGCAGCAGTACAGGAGTGGCAACGTGGTTTGGTTTTGATCGAGCAAGGTGGTGATTACGGTGAAGTGGGTTATAGCAGTTGGTCGACAGATTCAAAAGAAAAGATTTGTGATCGAGCTTGTTGTGGTTTGTTAATGTTCATGAAGAAATTAGAAAAAGATAATGAAGAAAATTGGTGGTTCAAGGTGATAGAAGATTGGGATCAAAGGTGAGTTTCATGAAAATAAGTGAGTTTTTATGATCGTGTATGTGTGTGTTCAGTAATGAGGATGAGATATCGTTTGGTTTATCTCAAATACTGTAGGATCGATTTTGTTTATATAATGGAAGAATTTATTGTGAAAGTGGTTGTTATGGTGATGGTTGAAGAAGTTTGTAGGGTGTGTTTTTAACACGAGTTGTATTTGCAGAGTATCCTATAGATGTTAATAAACATAATTACAGCTAATGTGACTCCATTAACTTTTGTTGTGTAGCTTGATTTGCTCGACACAAAATATTGTGTCAGAATTAGTAAAATAAAAAGTATGATCGATTATGACTGTATTTGTTTGTTATAGAAATATTTGGAATCCAATTTGTACTAGCTGATAGACACAAAACAAATTAGGATACAGTTGGAAAATGATTGAAAACAGAATACGTGAATTGGTGTTAATACATATATATTCAGTCATATTTATATATTTGTAAATATATATAACTGTATAAGTATTTATACATGTATATCCGTATTTTGTATATATATATATTCAATTTAAAAACTGTATCTATCAATAGCGAAATATCTGTAAAGTGGATTGATTATCTGAAACAGATTAATATATAGATTTCGTTTACTTATTTAGTTTAATTTTATATATAATATTAATTACTATAAATAAATAAATACATAATAATGCAAATTATTATTAATAATTATAAAATAATAATGCTGTTATTTATAAAAAATATTTAGAATAATGATACTAATAGTTATATTAATGTTTATAATGGTAATATTAATAAATTGTATTATTTTTCAATAATAATAATAATAATAATAACAATGACCTTTAATAATAATTGTGATGATAACATTTAATAGTAATACTAATATTAATCATAATAACTAAAATTATAATTTTATTAGTATTTATAATAATAATAATGATATTAACATTGATAATTATAATATTAATAATAACAATAACATAACAAATCAAATGTATAAATTTTATATTATAAAATTTAGTAATAATTAATGGTACTGCGATTAAATAATAATGTATATAATAATAATATAACAACTAGAATTAATTTGTAATTACATATAATATATTACCAATTCATTATACCATATTTATACACGCATAAATGTTCGTGAATTGTCGGGAATAGTCAAATGTATAAATGAACATAGTTCAAAGTTTTTGAAATTCAATTTAACAGACTTTGCTTATCGTGTCGGAATTATATAAAGATTAAGTTTAAATTTGGTCGGAAATTCCCGGGTCGTCACAATCTTGAGTTGGCGGCGGTAGTTCATGCGTTGAAAATTTGGCGCCATTACTTGTATGGTGTCAAGTGTACGATTTATTCGGATCACAAAAGCTTAAAACATCTTTTTGATCAACGAGATTTGAATTATCGTCAACGTAGATGGATGGATGTGGTGAAAGACTATGATTGCGAAATACTTTATCATCTGTGTAAGGCGAATGTGGTTGTGGATGCGTTAAGTCGGAAGAGTCAGCATCCGACGATACAAGTAGGATCGTTACGCATGATTATTACTAACGATTTTCTTGTGAAGCTTGGCAAAATACAAATTGAAGCTTTTGTTAATAACAAACATGAGGAACAAATCGTGGGCCAAACGGAGTCTATTACCTTAGGTCAGCATGGTTTGTTATCTTTTCAAGGAAGGGTATGGCTGCCTAGGATGGGAGATTTCCGACGAGTGCTACTTGATGAGGCACATAAGTCAAAGTATTCCATTCAGCCAGGCGCGATGAAGATGTATCTTGATTTGATGAAAGAGTATTGGTAGCCGAGCATGAAACATGATGTTGTAAAGTATGTTGAACAATGTGCCACGTGTTTACAAGTTAAGGCCGAGCACCAAAAGTCATATGGTAAGTTACAACCGTTGAAAGTCCCGAAATGGAAATGGGAGCACATTACCATGGATTTCATCACCAAATTATCGAAGACGGTGAGAACCCAATTTGATACGATTTGGGTGATAGTTGATAGTTTGATGAAAAGTGCTTTGTTTCTTCCCATTCGGGAAATGATATCGTCGGAGACTTTGGCTAAATTATTTATCAAGGAGGTGACATCGAGGCATGGGGTTCCTATAACTATTATTTTGGATCGAGACACTCATTTCACATCTCGGTTTTGGAATAAGTTTCATGAAGATATGGGCACACAATTGAGAATGACCACGGCGTACCATCCTCAAACGGACGGTCAAACCGAACGTACGAATCAAACCTTGGAGGATATGTTACGGGCGTGCATTATTGATTTCGGGGGTAGTTGGGATGAGCACTTACCATTGGTGGAATTCTCGTACAATAATAGTTATCATACTAGTATCGGGATGCCACCTTACGAGATGCTTTATGGACGGAAGTGTCGGACTCCAATTTGTTGGGGTGAAGTGGGTCAAAGAGAAATCGAGAGCACTGATTTGGTCTTAGAGATGAATAGTAAGATTGAGATGATTCGGATTCATTTGAAAGCGGCTCAAGATAGACAAAAGTCGTATGCCGACAATCGTAGGCGATTGATTGAGTTCCAAGAAGGTGACATGGTGATGCTTAAGGTTTCGCCATGGAAAGGTATTATTCGATTTCGAAAACGGGGAAAGTTAGCTCCTCGGTTTATTGGGCCATTTAAGATTTTAGCTCGTGTTGGTGAAGTTGCGTATCATTTAGAATTACCCGAAGAGCTTGCGAGAATTCATAATACATTCCATGTTTCTCATCTCCGTAAGTGTCTTGCGGATGATTCTTCATGGATGCCATTAGACGAAATTGAGTTAAACAACAAGTTAGAGTATGTTGAGGAGTCGATCGCTATACTCGATGAGAAGGTCAAACGGTTGAGGAATAAAGAAGTGAGGACTTATAAAGTTCAATGGCATTGTAGTAAAGGTTCTGAGTTTACTTGGGAGCCCGAAGAATTTGTGTTGGTGTATCTTCCCTCTTATCATGCGGCTTAGATCGCGAGGACGCACTCCGATTCAAATGGGGGAGAGTTGTAAGACCCAAAAAATTCATTGTACAGCAGTGTAAATATAGTACATAAGGTGTAGGTGTAACGACCCTGGATTTTCCAACGTTTATTTATTAATAATTATTATTATTAATACGTGTGATTAAACGAATGTATGTTATTACATTTACATGTTGCCATGATTGCCCGTACTTGACTTTAATTGCCCGAAACGTCTTTGTGACACGCGAAACTTACACGAATAATATTTTCAAGTATTATTTACATTCATGATTGATTTTATTAATCATTTTAATTAACTATGGTGATTAGTTAGTTACTTGGGCTTTAATTGGATTTATTTGTTACTTACTTGAACTTGGGCCTTGTTAATGTTATGAACTCATGATATTGGGCTTATAAAAGCCCACCCTACTTCTTTCATGGACTAATTAGCCCATCTAAACATGTAAGTATTACTTGTAAGTGTAACTAGCTAGTTTTGTTCATTTGGAATCTAGTTATCACATAATCCCCATGCATGCATCCTCATTATCCAACCTTTTAAGCTTTAACATACAAGGAACCAATGAACTTTTCCCTTCCCCCCTTGTGGACTGTTGACCGTAGGCCTCCCTTGGCCATAAGGGATTCAACTTCTTTTTTTTTTACCATTTGATTCACTAGTATCACTTGTATTTTCTCTCATTCAAACACACACACAAAAACACTTCCAAGTTTCTCTCTTTTCTCTCTAGTTTTTGTAAGTAACTTGAAGCTTTTGTTCCTTTCTTTTTCCTTGTAAAATCGTAGCAAGAACATCCCATAATCATCATCATTTACTTGTTGTTACTTGTTCATGTTTATGGTTTACTTACTTACTTGTTGTTATTGTTATTTACTTATTATCTTCTAAGAAGCAAACTTGTTAGTTTGATTCTTCATCTATCTTGTTCTAACAAGAACATACAAGATATAAACTTTCTAGTTTATGATCTCCACTTAATACTTGTTTAAAGAAAGAAAGTTCATGTGTTGTAACTCATACTTTAAGTTCATGAAGTAAACTTAAAGTTTACTTTCTAAAGATCAAGACTTAGGCTTGAATCTTTAAAGTATGAACAACCATGACTTATTAACTTGTTTATTTAGTTTGTTACTTCATATTATGCACTTAAATTTCATGTTGTTGGTGAAATGGTCAAGTACTACAAGTTAATCTTGATCTCATACTTTCTTGAACTAGAGTTAACTTTAAAGGTTCAAGAACATGTAAGTAAGTTTCTTTAATTATAACTTGGTACACTTATGTTAGATCTAGACTTTTGAGTCTTGGATCTTCAAGATCAAACTAAAGAACTATGTTCTACAACTCAAGATCTTGATTTCATGAGTTTACTTTCAAGTTTGTAACTTATTATTAGTCTTAAAGTTCATGTATGTGTTAGATCTAAGACTTTGATGTAACTTTGGTTCATCAAACTTCATACAACTCTTAAGTGAGTTGTGCTTCATGTCTTAGACTTGCACTTGGGTTATAATGGTCAAACCTTGGTGAAAATGATGCAAACACATCAACGAGTTGTACACTTGAAGCTACATGCATCAAGGATGAGAACCGTGATAAGCATCGAACACCAAGAACCACCGGAACCTACTGACCTGTCTGTTTTCTGTATTCTGGGTCTGATCAGTAAGACCTGGGCTGTTGTGATTATTATTTTCAAATATTTCTGTTCGATTAGATAACTTTTCATATAGGACTCGTCTTAATCCGAGTTACGGTTTAGGATTTATGGCCCTCCGATCGTCACTATGTCCTTTTAACGATGTGCAGAAATTTCTGACCTACTCGCACTTAGACCGTCGCCACGGTCAAACGAAGATGATTTTGCTTCTGTAAATTTTACCACACTTAAAGGACTCATATACGGAGCCATGGCCACTGGTCTCACCTTAATTCAGTAAGGGTAGAGGCCGTGGTGACTGATCGAAGTCAGCTTTTGTTTTAAACTACTTTCATGAACGAAATTTATTTTACGCCTTTTGTTTGATGATGAATGATGATGACCCTTAAGACCTTATTTACATACATTTAAACCTTTTCGGACGATTTACTGACTTATTACTATTTGACTTAGGTTGAGGACCCTTTTGGACAACCTTCATTACTTGCACACTTTTCCCGACTCGACTTTACCGCTACTTTATCATTGTGAGTTATAGCATTCCCTTTTTACTATTAACTTATTTTGGGAACTGAGAATACATGCGGATTTTATGTTTTACATACCAGGCACGAGTACTTAAACTTATATATGTGTGGGTTATACAACGGCATAAACATTCCCTTTAGCTCGGTAACGTTTAATCATTGGTTTTTGAAACGTGAACGCGAATCTTAGATATGGATCCATAGGGTTTGACATCCCCACTCGGGCTAGAAGCGCTAGCATTTATGAGTGTTTAATACTTCATAGACATACACACTTGCCAAGTGTACTTTTCAGGGGGTATAAACGTTAAGTTAGTTACCAAGTGCCCACGGTTAACATATACTTTATCATACTATTTTGAAACGCTCTTTGTAGCACTGAAATCTCGTGGCCTACCTTACATACTATTATACTTAAACTATAGCTCACCAATCTTTGTGTTGACATTTTTAAGCATGTTTTTCTCAGGTGCTTAAGGTTATTTGCTTCCGCTGTCGTGCTAGTCTTGCCGTAGACACCCGCTGCTCTAGTGTTATCACCGCATGAACTGTTTATCTTGCATTCAAACTTTAATACTTTTGAACTATGTTTTGTAACGACCTAAGGGTCACATACATTTATTCATGCTTGCTATTCATAGAAGCATACTATTGGTGTAAAACATTTGATGTCGGTTATGACGTCATCTTTTTATCGTGAATGCAACTTCTTTTATTACAGCATAT
Source organism: Rutidosis leptorrhynchoides (assembly GCF_046630445.1). NCBI lineage: Eukaryota > Viridiplantae > Streptophyta > Magnoliopsida > Asterales > Asteraceae > Rutidosis > Rutidosis leptorrhynchoides. Next base: position 256,888,956 of record NC_092339.1, read on the forward strand.
AGTACTTAACCTTGTAATGATCCTGTTGTTGATGATTCGTACACGGTGGTTTTGTACGGGGTATCACATTTGGTATCAGAGCATTGGTTGTAGGTAATTAGGTTGCATTAGTGAGTCTAAGACCGACCCGAGTAGGATTCACTAATAGGACTAATCTACAACTTGCTAGTTTACTTGTTTCCGCTGAACTTACTACATGCTGGTGCTTACTTTTATTGCTATATGCCGTATGCTATTACATGATTTCACTACTGCATGATATTACTTGCTTTCGATTGCATGCTACTTCTGTACGATTCGTTATTATTGCCATGCTACTTATTGTTATACATGATTTAAACTGTTGGACTAATACGTGCTTGCTTTATGACTTACTGACATGGAAAAATTTATTTTTCCTTGTTCAGATGTCGGATGTTCCACCTGCTATCGTTTTGGGCAGTTTAGACTCGTCAGTCACCCCACCTGCTGCTGCTTCCGACACACCGATCCCGCTACCCACGAGTGACCCCGGCGCTTCGTCTTCCGGAGCTAGTAGTAGTGCGCCGGCACCAGTGGCTACTATTGACGGACACGTGGACCCTACGGAGATTCCAGCTCCGTCTGCTCCCGGACCCTCGGAGTCACAGCCCCGCATCGGTGGTGTTGTGATTCCCACGAAGTTCGGGGAAGGGCCATTCCGTAACCATATGCGCATGCCATGCCGACGCGCTCCTAATGGACGTTTAGTGCCGATTCCGCCAGGCAGATACAGACAGATGATGGCCGCCCACGGACTGCCAGTTCAGCTACCCGTACAGCCACCACATGATTCGGATGACCCGTCATCCACTGATGCTTCATCCGACGACACCTCCTCAGACGACTCCAGTGATGATGAGGACCCTGCTGATATACCTATTCAGCTACCCTCCACCCCGCCGAAGAAGCGGTATCGCTTCAACGGTACCATCATTCCGGGGATCAACAGAGGCCGTGCTTTCACTGATGCATTTGGTCGGCATCGTAGGGTTACTGCTCGTAAACGGCTTGTGCCGTACCCTACCGACCCACAGATACGTAAGGTTCCCCGTTACGTACTGACTATTTCTGGAGCCGGAACGTCTGCACCCCGTTTCATGCGGTCTGCACCACTCGCACCACCTGCACCACCCACACCACCCGCACCACCTGCACCGCCTGCCCTACCATCTCCCTCTAACGAGGAACTGAGGAGGGAGGTGGGAACCCTCCGAGCTCGGGTTACTGAGCTCGAGGAGCAGTTGGCTCAGGTTTTAGACATCCTACACCCACCTTCACCGTAGGACCTTTTGTATTAGATTTCATGATGTAATCTAGTTGTAGTTTCATATTTCACTTATGTATTGTACGAATCTATCATGATGTATGAAACTTATTATTAATGAATGGAAACTTTGTGATGTTACTTTTTGCACAAGTGTTCTATTTACATTATTGTATGGTGTTTTGCGGTACTTGTATCAACTTGCGTTACTTAATTAACATGTGTTGTGCTGTTTACATGTTGGTTGTTATATACTATATTATTATATATTGAATGCTGGATTTTGACTTGAGTCAAAATGTTTGTATAGAACACCATGGCTAACGGTCGATCCACACCTACTGCTGCTCAAATTGAAGAGATGGTCCAAGAACGTGTGTCCGCAGCCATTGCGAAAATGCAACCCCAAGCTCCACCGCCACTGCCACCACCACCGGTTATTCAACCCGTTCGAAATGGGTGTACTTACAAGGAATTCCAGAGCTGTAAACCACATAACTTCAGCGGCACTAAGGGACCGGTTGGTCTCACCAGATGGTTCGAGAAACTTGAATCAGTATTCCGAGTTAGAAACTGTTCGGAGGACAGCAAAACCAAATTTGCTTCTTGCACGCTATCTGATGGCGCGCTCACGTGGTGGAACACAATGGCACAGGCACAAGGCATTGATGAGATGCTACGCCATGGGAAGAATTTAAATGTGCCATTATTGAGGAGTATTGTCCGAGAACCGAAATCCAAAAGATGGAAATGGAATTCATGCACTTAAAGGCCATTGGGAACGACCTTGATGGTTACAACAAGAGATTTTTGGAACTAGCCCTAATGTGTCCAACAATGGTCACCCCGGAATTCAAGCGAATGGAAAGGTACTTCTGGGGACTTCCTAAGAGCATTAAGGGAAACGTCACCACGTCCAAACCACCAAATGTTCCCGAAGCGATGCGCATGGCACATACTTTGATGAATCAGATAACCATCGATAAACCGGAGAAAACTAGGTCTGAAGCGGGTACTAGTGAGAAGCGCAAATGGGATAACCACAACAACAACAACAGGGGAAGAAACTATGAACAGAACCCGGCGAAACGACATGAGGGTTTCAGAGGAAACAACAACGGTGGAAACCCCAACAACAACACCAACTCCAACCCGAACTACAAGGGAACCCTACCTCAATGCAAGAGGTGTTACAAACACCACACTGGGTATTGCAATGTTGTCTGCGAGAAGTGCCAACGGTCTAGGCATGTTGGAAAAGACTGCAAGGTCACCACTTTGAATGGGAAGTCGAACACCAACGGGCCAAGGAAGTGTTACGAATGCAGGCAGACGTGCCATTTCAGGAATGCGTGTCCAAATAAGCGAAAAGACGGCGGACCACCCCGCGCTAGAGTTTTCAATGTTAATGCAAGGGACGCACGCGAAAACCCCTACTTGGTGACAGGTATATTCAAAATCAACAATCTTTTAGCTTCTGTCTTGTTTGATACTGGTGCGGATAGAAGTTATGTATGTAGACATTTTTGCGATAAGATTAATTGGTCATTAGTCCCGTTAAAAGAGAGTATGCTTGTCGAGGTCGCCAATGGAAAACTTGAGAAAGTTGACCATATTATTCGAGGAGCTATTATCAACATAGCTGGTGCAGATTTCGAAATCGATTTGATACCCATCAAACTGGGAAGTTTTGACGTGATCGTCGGTATGGATTGGTTGAGCAAGATAAGGGCCGATATTATCTGTGGAGATAAAGCCCTTCGCATACCACAAGGAGATGGCGAACCACTGGTTATCTATGGAGAGAGATGTACCTCGAAGTTGAACCTCATTAGTTACGTGAAAGCGCAAAAGATTATGAAGAAGGGACGTCTTGCTGTCCTAGCGCATGTGAAAACAGTAGAAACTGAGGTGAAAAGCGTGAACGATGTTCGAATTGTGAACGAATTTTCTGATGTCTTCCCTGAAGAGTTACCTGGATTACCACCGCCGAGAGCCGTAGAGTTTCAGATTGATTTAGTACCAGGAGCTGCACCTGTAGCTCACGCACCTTATAGGCTCGCACCTTCCGAGATGCAAGAGTTACAGAGTCAACTACAAGAACTGTTAGATCGAGGATTTATCCAACCAAGTTTCTCGCCTTGGGGCACACCTGTGTTGTTTGTGAAGAAGAAGGATGGATCCTTCCGTATGTGTATCGACTACCGTGAACTCCACAAATTGACAATCAAGAATCGGTATCCTCTACCCGCATTGACGATCTTTTTGATCAACTACAAGGATCGAGCGTTTACTCGAAGATCGATTTGCGATCCGGTTATCACCAGTTGAGGGTGAAGGAAAGTGACGTGATGAAAACTGCATTCAGAACCCGTTATGGTCATTATGAGTTTCTCGTGATGCCATTCGGATTAACCAACGCACCTGCCGTGTTCATGGATCTCATGAATCGTGTCTGCAAGCCGTACTTGGATAAGTTTGTTATCGTCTTCATAGACGATATCCTCATCTACTCTAAGAGCAAATAAGAGCATGAGCAACACCTCCGACTAGTACTTGAACTCTTGAGGCAAGAGCAACTTTACGCCAAATTCTCCAAGTGTGAATTTTGGTTGAAGGAAGTCCAGTTTCTGGGTCATGTTGTGAGCGACCAGGGTATCAAAGTTGACCCCGCCAAGATTGAAGCCATCAGCAAGTGGGAGACTCCCACTACTCCGACTCACATTCGCCAATTCCTAGGTCTCGCCGGTTATTATCGAAGGTTTATCGAAGGTTTCTCTCTGATTGTGCGTCCCTGACTCACAAGGGAAAGAAGTTCATTTGGGAACCCGCACACGAATCAGCATTTCAAACTTTAAAGAAGAAGTTAACCACCGCACCTATCCTATCACTTCCTGAGGGCAGTGACGACTTTGTTGTTTATTGCGATGCATCGAAGAGTGGTTTTGGTTGTGTACTGATGCAACGATCAAAAGTTATTGCCTATGCCTCCTGCCAATTGAAGATTCACGAGTGGAACTACACTACTCACGATCTTGAACTTGGAGTCGTTGTCTTTGCACTCAAATTGTGGAGACACTATTTGTATGGAATTATGGGTACTATCTTCACCGATCACAAGAGTCTCCAGCACATCTTCGACCAGAAGCAACTGAATATGAGACAGCGTCGATGGATCGAGATGCTCAACGACTACGATTGTCAACTCCGTGATCATCCTGGCAAGGCCAATGTTGTAGCTGACGCTTTGAGCTGAAAGGAGAGGACGACACCTCTTCGTGTTAGGGCTCTGAACATCACCATCCATTCGAACCTCAATAGCCAGATCAGAGTAGCCCAAGATGAGGCTCTCAAGGAGGAGAATATATCTCACAAACATTTGAACATACTTATCTCTCGATTCGAGGTTAGGGAGTCTGAACTCCGATGTTATGCCAGAAGAATTTGGGTACCTTATTATGGAGATCTACGGAACCTTATACTTGATGAAGCCCACAAGTCGAGATATTCGATTCATCCCAGAGCGGGCAAAATGTACCACGACCTTAAAGAACAGTATTGGTGGCCGAATCTTAAGAAGGACGTTGCGACTTATGTTGGTAAGTTTTGACTTGCTCGAAGGTTAAAGCCGAGCATCAGAGACCTTCTGGTTTACTTCAACAACCGGAAATCCCACAATGTAAGTGGGAAAGGATAACGATAGATTTCATCACCAAGCTACCAAAGACGGTGGGCGGATACGATACTATTTGGGTTATCGTTGACCGCCTTACTAAATCTGCACACTTCCTAGTGATGAAGGAAATAGATACGATGGAAAGACTTGCTCAACTATACATCAAGGAGGTTGTATCTCATCATGGTGTACCTTTATCGATCATCTCCGATCGGGATCCCCGTTTTGCTTCTAGATTTTGGCGTTCTTTGCAAGAAGCCATGGGAACTCGTCTTGACATGAGTACTGCTTATCACCCTCAGACTGATGGGCAAAGTGAACGAACGATTCAGATGTTGGAAGACATGTTGCGTGTATGTGTCATTGATTTTGGAAAGGCCTGGGAAAGACATTTGCCATTAGCCGAATTCTCGTACAATAACAGTTATCACTCAAGCATTAATGCTGCACCTTTTGAAGCGTTGTATGGTCGCAAGTGCCGATCTCCTATTTGTTGGGCCGAAGTAGGCGAAAAGAAAATCACCGGACCCGAAGTAGTCCACGAAACGACGGAGAAGATTGCTCAAATTCAAGCTAGACTTAAGACTGCCCGCGATCGTCAGAAGAGTTATGCCGATCTTAAACGTAAGGACTTTGAATTCAACGTGGGCGACCGTGTAATGTTAAAGGTTGCACCTTCGAAAGGTGTGATCCGTTTTGGAAAATGTGGAAAGTTAAACACGCGATACATTGGTCCTTTTGAAATCTTGGAACTTGTTGGACCCGTTGCATACCGTTTGGATCTACCAGCACAATTGAGCTCAGTTCATCCTACCTTCCACGTGTCAAACTTGAAGAAGTGTCTTGCTGCACCTGAACTTATCATACCACTTGAAGAACTTACAATTGATGACAAACTCCACTTTGGGGAAGCACCTGTTGAAATTATGGATCGAGAGATCAAAACTTTGAAACGCAACAAGATTCTGATCATTCGAGTACGATGGAATGCCAAACGAGGACCTGAGTTTACTTGGGAGCGAGAGGATCAAATGATGCGGAAGTATCCTCACCTTTTCCCGACTCCTCCATCTACCTCAGCTTAAATTTCGGGACGAAATTTTCTTTAACAGGTGGGTAATGTAACGACCCTGGATTTTCCAATGTTTATTTATTAATAATTATTATTATTAATATGTGATTAAACGAATGTATGTTATTACATTTACATGTTGCCATGAGTGCCCGTACTTGACTTTAATTGCCCGAAACGTCTTTGTGACACGCGAAACTTACACGAATAATATTTTCAAGTATTATTTACATTCATGATTGATTTTATTAACCATTTTAATTAACTATGGTGATTAGTTAGTTACTTGGGCTTTAATTGGATTTATTTGTTACTTACTTGAACTTGGGCCTTGTTAATGTTATGAACTCATGATATTGGGCTTATAAAAGCCCACCCTACTTCTTTCATGGACTAATTAGCCCATCTAAACATGTAAGTATTACTTGTAAGTGTAACTAGCTAGTTTTGTTCATTTGAAATCTAGTTATCACATAATCCCCATGCATGCATCCTCATTATCCAACCTTTTAAGCTTTAACATACAAGGAACCAATGAACTTTTCCCTTCCCCCCTTGTGGGCTGCTGACCGTAGGCCTCCCTTGGCCATAAGGGATTCAACTTCTTTTTTTTTTACCATTTGATTCACTAGTATCACTTGTATTTTCTCTCATTCAAACACACACACAAAAACACTTCCAAGTTTCTCTCTTTTCTCTCTAGTTTTTGTAAGTAACTTGAAGCTTTTGTTCCTTTATTTTTTCCTTGTAAAACCGTAGCAAGAACATCCCATAATCATCATCATTTGCTTGTTGTTACTTGTTCATGTTTATGGTTTACTTACTTACTTGTTGTTATTGTTATTTACTTATTATCTTCTAAGAAGCAAACTTGTTAGTTTGATTCTTCATCTATCTTGTTCTAACAAGAACATACAAGACATAAACTTTCTAGTTTATGATCTCCACTTAATACTTGTTTAAAGAAAGAAAGTTCATGTGTTGTAACTCATACTTGAAGTTCATGAAGTAAACTTAAAGTTTACTTTCTAAAGATCAAGACTTAGGCTTGAATCTTTAAAGTATGAACAACCATGACTTATTAACTTGTTTATTTAGTTTGTTACTTCATATTATGCACTTAAATTTCATGTTGTTGGTGAAATGGTCAAGTACTACAAGTTAGTCTTGATCTCATACTTTCTTGAACTAGAGTTAACTTTAAAGGTTCAAGAACATGTAAGTAAGTTTCTTTAATTATAACTTGGTACACTTATGTTAGATCTAGACTTTTGAGTCTTGGATCTTCAAGATCAAACTAAAGAACTATGTTCTACAACTCAAGATCTTGATTTCATGAGTTTACTTTCAAGTTTGTAACTTATTATTAGTCTTAAAGTTCATGTATGTGTTAGATCTAAGACTTTGATGTAACTTTGGTTCATCAAACTTCATACAACTCTTAAGTGAGTTGTGCTTCATGTCTTAGACTTGCACTTGGGTTATAATGGTCAAAACTTGGTGAAAATGATGCAAACACATCAACGAGTTGTACACTTGAAACTACATGCATCAAGGATGAGAACCGTGATAAGCATCGAACACCAAGAACCACCGGAACCTACTGACCTGTCTGTTTTCTGTATTCTGGGTCTGATCAGTAAGACCTGGGCTGTTGTGATTATTATTTTCAAATATTTCTGTTCGATTAAATAACTTTTCATATAGGACTCATCTTAATCCGAGTTACGGTTTAGGATTTATGGCCCTCCGATCGTCACTATGTCCTTTTAACGATGTGCAGAAATTTCTGACCTACTCGCACTTAGACCTCGCCACGGTCAAACGAAGACGATTTTGCTTCTGTAAATTTTACCACACTTAAAGGAATCATATACGGAGCCATGGCCACTGGTCTCACCTTAATTCAGTAAGGGTAGAGGCCGTGGTGACTGATCGAAGTCAGCTTTTGTTTTAAACTACTTTCATGAACGAAATTTACTTTACGCCTTTTGTTTGATGATGAATGATGATGACCCTTAAGACCTTATTTACATACATTTAAACCTTTTCAGACGATTTACTGACTTAGTACTATTTGACTTAGGTTGAGGACCCTTTTGGACAACCTTCATTACTTGCACACTTTTCCCGACTCGACTTTACCGCTACTTTATCATTGTGAGTTATAGCATTCCCATTTTACTATTAACTTATTTTGGGAACTGAGAATACATGCGGATTTTATGTTTTACATACTAGGCACGAGTACTTAAACTTATATATGTGTGGGTTATACAACGGCATAAACATTCCCTTTAGCTCGGTAACGTTTAATCATTGGTTTTTGAACCGTGAACGCGAATCTTAGATATGGATCCATAGGGTTTGACATCCCCACTCGGGCTAGTAGAGCTAGCATTTAACGAGTGTTTAATACGTCGTAGACATACGCACTTGCCAAGTGTACTTTCAGGGGGTATAAACGTTAAGTTAGTTACCAAGTGCCCATGGTTAACATATACTTTATCATACTGTTTTGAAACGCTCTTTGTAGCACTGAAATCTCGTGGCCTACCTTACATACTGTTATACTTAAACTATAGCTCACCAACCTTTGTGTTGACGTTTTTAAGCATGTTTTTCTCAGGTGCTTAAGGTTATTTGCTTCCGCTGTCATGCTAGTCTTGCCGTAGACACCCGCTGCTCTAGTGTTATCACCGCATGAACTGTTTATCTTGCATTCAAACTTTTATACTTTTGAACTATGTTTTGTAATGACCTAAGGGTTACATACATTTATTCATGCTTGCTATTCGTAGAAGCATACTGTTGGTGTAAAACATTTGATGTCGGTTATGACGTCATCTTTTTATCGTGAATGCAACTTCTTTTATTACAGCATATAGTACTTAACCTTGTAATGATCCTATTGTTGATGATTCGTACACGATGGTTTTGTACGGGGTATCACAGTAGGGGTGCAGTGCAATTTAACAGAGGTCAGAATCCTGCCCAGAACCTTGTGCGCGCCGCGCAGGGTTAAGTGTGCGCGCCGCGCACTAGCCCTGTGCACAGTTTTCTGCTTTTTAGTTAAAAGTTAAATGAAGGGTATTGTGGTCTTTTCACATGGGGACTAGTTTGGGGTTGTAAAGGCCAGTTTGGTGGTGGTTGAAACACACTTAACTTCATCATCTACCACATCATCTCTCCAATTCAATTTCTAGAGTGAGAAACCCTTCAAGAGAGAGAAAGCCCAAATCAAGGAGGAAGAAGCTTGATTCGGGTTAAAGCTCAAGTACTAAAGTTGTTCATCTAGCCCCTAGCTACGTTTTGAGTGTGGTGGTATGCTCTAATCTTGATTCTTAATTTAATTTGTTTAAGGGTTAGGGTTTGGGTTAGTGATGAACATAAAACCCATATTTGGTGATTTTGGGTGTTCTTGGGTAAGATTGAGTCATGAAGACTCAATAGTGACTAACCTAGGGTTTCAAAGTATTAATTGGTGTTTATGAGCCCTAATTGGTTAGTTAATTACTAGCACACCTAGTTATTAAGCAAATGGGTGTTAACGGGGCTAGCGGATGATCCGAAGAGGGTGTTTTGACCCTAAAATGGTTAAATGGGTGATTGTTGACCTAGTTGGGCAAGATGAGTGTGAAATGTCCTAAGTTTGGGTTAGTCGGTGTTGTTAGACCTTACTCACTAGCTTTTAGTGATTAACGATGGGTCTTGACCTTAAATGGACGATTTTGGTATAAATGGGTCAACTAATGCATTTAAGTCGTTAAATGCACAAGTGTGTATTGTTGGTGTCTAATCCGACGAATGGTATATTAATTATATACATAATGTAATAGGTATGTCGCGTTGAAGGTTGCAAGCTTGATTAACTCACCAAAGGCACTAAGGTGATTGGAATAATTATACATGTGTGTATGTAATGTATTTACTTGTGCAAAATGCGATGTGAGTTTTAAGTTCGGGTATGCGATACCACATCGTGTTGCATGGGATGAGGGTTTAAAGTTTGGGTATGCGATACCTCATCTTCATGTGTGGCATGTGATATGGGTTTAAAGTTCGGGTATGCGATACCATATCATCATGTATGTTTGCGGGCGTGAAGTGTGGGTTTTAAGTTCGGGTATGCGATACCACGTTTCACGTAACGGGTGGGTTTTAAGTTCGGGTATGCGATACCACCCAAGGTACTAGTGATGCACACTAGTGGCGTCTGTGTGGCTAGCGGTTCAATCGCGAGGACCGTTCCCTTTGTACGATTGGTTAACCATGGTTATGTGTTGTAGCGTAGCATTTTACATTGTCGGAGTTATATGCTTTTGTTATGCTAGCTTGTGTATTGGAGTTTAGCTTTGTACTTGCGATGGTATGCTATTTATATTGCTAACGTGTATGCGGTAATTGTTGTAAGTGAATGCAAGTAAGTAGGTTATATATGTACGTGTATAATTATTGCATTCACTAAGCTTTGCTTACCCTCTCGTTGTTTACCTTTTATAGGCTCTGGCGGAGACAAGGGTAAAGGCATTCGTATGGATTAGAGATCCCGCTTTGTTTGATAGGGGACGCTTTTGGGGTTATAGCTTTTGGAGTTTGACCGAGATTTGGGTAGTTTAAGCCCCAAACACCATGCTCTAGTGTCGTTTGGAATTTAAACTAATTCGGTTGAAACTTATATATTTTGTACGAAACTCGTATTACGGCACATGTGGGCCCAGTTTCGTAAAATTTATTTTATTATTGAATCGTGTGAGTTTTTCATATTATGACATGTTGTGAAAAGCGTTTCGCCTAAATATGTCGGGAAGTGGGTAATCTTTATTTGAAAAATGACAGATTCGGACAGAAGCTGAATGAGAATAATAAAAAAAAGTTTGTTTACTATTTTGGTTGGTTATTGGGTTGGGTTGTTACAAGAGAACCACTAGTCCGAGCTGCTGTTAACAAGATATCGGGGGATAGATGAAAAAACGAAAAAAGTGAACAACAAGGTTATTACAAAAACCTTCAAAGCCAATTTCCTAATGATATTGATTTTATTCGTTCCCACCCACCACCGGACGTTGAAGCCAAACTCTGGAATCCTTTTGTTGACTTGATGCTTAACGAAGATTACCAAAAGCGTTGTGAGCAAAATGCAAAAAACCGGTCTAAAGTCCAATACCACAGTTTGCATGGAAGCAAATCGATAGTTAAACATTTGGTAAATTACTTAAACCTCCTTGTTTTTAATGTTTTACATAAATGATAAAATGTTAGAAAATATGTTATTTGATTTATATACATTTAAGTTATTTTTTGTGTGTTTGTAGAACGAGAATAAGATAAAGAAAAGTCCGGAACCTTTCGGTCCTATCAAAAATTACAAGCTCTTGCACAAACCCAAGGACGGAACCATGTGGACTAACGATTTCAAACCAAAAAAGGACTACGTAAGTAATAAATTTTCATAGATTTTGGTGTACTACATATTTATATAAATATAAATATAAGTATAAGTCAAATGGTATATATATATATATATATATATATATATATATATATATATATATATATATATATATATATATATATATATATGTATATATATATATGTATGTATATATATATATGTATATATATATATATATATATATATATATATATATATATATATGTATATATATGTATATATATATATATATATATATATATATATATATATATATATATATATATATATATATATATATAAGCATATACGTATATATATAAGTATATAATATTAATATTTGTTTAACCTTGTAGAAAAAAATGAAGGAATTGCTAAGAGAACAACCAGGAAGAGACGAGACCGATATCATGGACGAAGTTTTAGGTGATCGAACCGGACACCAACGCGGAGTGGGGCCAAAGTTACCAAAGTCTGCAAGTAATTCTGCATCTTCGTCTTCTACCGGTCGGAGTACACAACCACCATTGGAACCACTACACGGCAAGTCAAATTGAACAAATCTTTCATTTTAATAATCTTGTAGTCCCTCCCAATATTCAACCAAATTTTGGGTATCCTACCGGTACTTCCAATTCCAATACTCCGCACCCGAGCCGTAACAATGATGATGATGATTTGTATGATGATGGATTTGCCGATTTGTAATTTGTTGGGTGTTTTTCCGGTTGTTTCAAAACAATTATGTTAAGTTTAGTTGATTTGTAAACGATATTAGTTGATTTGGTAGTTTTTCCGGATTTTAAAATGTATGGATAATTATTGTCGCGTTTGGATTTTTTTTAATGTTACTGTGGTATTTTTTGAAACTATAATCTTATTTATGTAACAGGTTTGGATATTTGAAATGTGTCGTATCGCATACAGCTGGAAACATCAGAAACGAATTGGTCCGGAAACAGCAGAGGGCTTTCCGGACGACTAGTCGTCCAGGAAAGTTTTCCAGGAAAGTCGTCCAGTTTTTTTTCATTTTCTGTTATTAATAAATAATTAATAATAAAAAATTAATATTATTTTAATATTATTTCTTTCGGGACGATTGGTCGTCCCCAAACGTCGTTCGGAAAAAGCGTCCACGAAGGCTAGCGTTGAAAGTCAATTGGGACCCACCTTCCGTCCGGGAAAAAAAAATTGCTGTCCAGAAAAACTTTTCGGGACGAGTCTTTCGGGACGACCTGCCGTCCGGGAATACTTTCTGGGACGATAAGTCGTCCAGATTATCGTCCGGAAAGATGTTTTTTCCAGTAGTGAACTTTTAAACCAGAATTCCATTTTTAATTAATAAGTTGTCTACGGAAAGGTAGAAGAGCACACTCTAAGGTATTAAATATGCTTGTGGGGGACCCAGAATCTACTGAAAAATGGTTGTTGACATGCAAAAAAAAAAAAAAAAATGTCCAATGTCAAATGAAGGGCGTTACAATTGAAGAACATTTATATCGTCGACAAAGTTGTTTTCCCAAGTCCTACTCAATCTTTAGGCCAATCAAGCCACGACGCAAAAAATGTTACGGAAAATAAAACGCAGTCAAGCAAGATGCAACTATATTAGCGGATATCAGTATATTCATTGCAACCAATAAGAAAAAAAAAAAGTTACTTTTGTTTATTTGATAGTGTTTTTCTTTCTAGTCCGAACCTTCGTGATTTCGCCGTTTGGACTGCGGGAGAATATTAGAGTATTAGTATTATCCCAGCTCGATTGCGTTGTGTGCTCGTTCCATTAGGGTTTTACCATTACGGTTTTGCTATATAATCTATAAATACACATCAGTAATAAAAAAGTAATCTTTACGGGGTTCATTGTTTAACAAATTTGATTGTGTTTTTGTAATTTGTAAAGAGAAAAGTTGTAAAATGGTAGATAAAAAGTTATAGTATATGGTGGTATTTATAAGGAAAAAACAACAAAAAATAAATAAATAAAGCACAAATCCATTCTAACATATGTATTTAAGAATTTTGGCCTCGCACAAAAACCACCATTGCTTCAGCGACTTTGGAAACAAAAATGTCGGACCGACGTCGGGCTAGTGTCTGCCAGCCCTCGGTCATCATCGACGCTGGAACGACGCCGGATCCGACCTGCAATACCGTGTACTCCAAGAGTTCAGTGTTATTTTGGTATTAGGAGTTGGTACTTTTTTTTTAATTGGTATGAAAAATAAATGATCAAAGTTGCAACTCAATATAAAGTATAAGGACGAAAGCTGTGTATAATACATTGATTGTTAAAGTAAAAAAGAGTTGGTTTTACACTTCATTTCCATGACCGTAAATGTTAGGGTTTATTCGACTTAACGTTGCTACGTGTCAGGTATCTTCCATTTCCATAACTGTAAAAAAGTTAGGGCTTATTAACTTCGTTTATAACCATTTCTTCGTATCGATTCTGAGATAATCTCTATATCATATCCCTTTCATTCTAGCTAGTCCTTTATACCTATTCTGTTTTGTCAATTAATATACATACGACTATATGATATGTCATTTTTATTTGTTAATTGAAGACTTTTTATACGGAGTATTACGTTTCAAGCATTCTTGGTGATAGAAACCACACATGCTTCCATTTTCTTCTGTTTGTATAAAAATTTGTTAAATACACATATATACACACATACACCTATTTTGTTCTGTTTGTTAAATTGAAAGATTGTTAATAGTACGTTTCAATCATTCATCAGTGATAAAAATCGTACATACATATTTTGTTCTTGTACCGTTGGGGAAACGTTGAAAATATGCTAACTGAATACCGTCCCATCCGTATAATACCTTTAAGGTATTGTAACGCTGTGTGTTTTGAACAAAACGTAAATGAAGTCAAACTATACATAAGTGATTTTAGAAACTTCTTTTAACTAAAAACCTGGTATTTCCCTAATCATATTGTATAAGTCAGTGAACCATGCCATAGTGGAACTAATTTTCATGTTTAAATTGGATAGGTACTAGTAAGGTTTGTCTATTGGTACCATAATTTCATCCCCGATTTTATGAAAGCTTAACTTATATGTATGGATTACTAGTTCCTTAAGTGTTTTATTTTGTTTATATTGTGTGTATTCAACAATGTTCATCTTTAATTTGATTTTACAGTAACTAGCTTTTGCAGAAATCTTTTAGTATTGATCTATGAAACCATCGTGCTGAGATGAAACCTAAACGTTCGTCTTTGGATATAATCAGTGGCCTTCCTCAGAACATATTAGAAACTATTCTCTGTCTGGTACCAATAAGAGATGCAGTCAGGTCGAGTATCCTTTCAAAGAAATGGAGATACAATTGGAACAAAATCCCTAAACTTGTGTTTAATGAAGAAGATATGTTTAATAAATCAAAAGAAAAACATCGGGGAGAAGAGGACGAAGAAAATGATGAAGAAGATGACGAAGAAAATACCCAAAATGAAGTGTTGACCGGGAAATATAAATTTTTTTATGCTATACACCAAGTTTTGTTAATGCATCAGGGTTCAATAATAGAGTTCTCCCTTTCCATGAAATCAAATTACAAATGTGTTGAACTCAACCAAATTATTACTTATTTGTCGAGGAAGAAGGCGTTAAGAAATTGACACTTGAACTGGATGGTTACTACAGTACATATAAGATACCTTTATCTTTCTTCTCGTTGCGTCAATTGACTGACCTCTATCTCCAACATTGTAATCTGACACATCATCAACCAACTATTGATGGATTTGGTATGCTTACAAGCTTATTCATCAACAATGTTGACATCACAGATGAATTGATTCTACATATTATATCCAAATCTCCATTACTCAAAAGCTTCAGTTTGGTAAGCTACTACTTGAATATAATCTTTATAGGCTTTCATAAATTATCTGAATATTGTAAGTTGATGCAGGTTTTATCCGACAGTTATATGTCTAGTCGTACATTCGTGTGTGAGCTATTTGGGTATATACCTGCAATTGAACATCTCCATCTTGCCATTCAGTACTTTCATCGCTATGAGGTAATATTTGTATATGTAAACATCTATTTCTTTTTTTTTAACTTGGAAAAGAGAAACAATGGACCTTTTAACATTTATTTCGGTCTTGTAGTTCAAGTCTTCTTTGCTAGAGCTTCCATCCCCATTAGTCTGCCTCAAATACGTACATTTACTTGATGGATGTTTCACAGGCCAATATGGGTTGCCTTTCATTGTTTTCTTGATCAGGAGCTCGCCAAATTTGGAAAAACTTAAGCTACAGGTAGCTAGCATCAATATTATTGTAACCGGTTTTCTTTCTCATGCCAATTATACTAACATACACTTCATGTAGAGTTTTCATTATCATGGTGAAAAATCAGGGATAGATTCCCTTACGGAGAAAGAGTATTCGGATATTTGGTTGGAGCATTTGAAGGAATTGGAGCTGTTTATCGCTAATGATATACCTGAGCTGGAGTTTTTGAAGCTGATATTGGCTAGGTCACCAATGCTAAAGGAGGTGATTATAATCATTAACTATGTAATCGATAAGGATGCAGAGTTAGAGATGTTAAGAGTTCTTTCAGACACCCCAAGAGCATCAGATGTGGTAGAAATCATTGTTGAGCGTCTAGATGATCCTGAAAGTCCTGATGGTTGAAGTTGAATGCATTTTTATTTCATATCACTTTACACCATGAATAACCGTTGGACTTATATTATGATAATATATTGTTCCTTTGGTTTACATTTTCTATATATCTTCAGTTACACGATGTAACGATGTTAGTCTGCTATATAAATATTTTCTTAGACTTTTTTTTTTTTTTTTGGTTACTGGTGTAGCATTGGCTCTGATTTCAGTCGCAGTCAATCCTATAGATGTAGTACCATCGGTCTTGTCTTTTCCTTAGATGTTAGGTAAGGTAATTGTGATATATGGCAGATAGGGCGTGGGTTATGAACTTATGATGTTCTTTGTTGATAGGTTTCAACGATGATGGTGGATGTTGTAGGATTAATGTGCAAGGTACAACATATAATTATATGGCCAACTTCATTTGAGCCTTCGGGGTCACACACATATACACCGAGACGTCAAATAAAATATATATATATATATATATATATATATATATATATATATATATATATATATATATATATATATATATATATATATTACTCAAGTAACAAAATAGTAAATCGAAATTAATTCATTTACTATTCATTTAGACAGTAAAAGTAAATGAAACGAAATTAATTAATTTACTATTCACATGAAAGCGATATGATAGAAATTATTAATTATAAGTTTCATAACATACCCCTAAAATATTTGAGAAATACGACTTTATGATATTACATTCGATTTATCTTTCATTCTTTCAAAAAGTAAAAGGTTCACGGGTGAATATAATTATTCAATATAAAGGTTCACGGGTGTTATACTATATATATATATATATATACATATATATATATATATATATATATATATATATATATATATATATATATATATATATATATATATATATATATATATATATATATATATATATATATTATTGATTGTTATATATATATATATTATTGATTGTTAGATGGGATTAAAAAATGATAAATGAGTTTTTGGTCAAACTTGGGTGACAAAAATTCATTATATATACGAAGCTCTTTTAACATTCATAAAAAAAACACACTTCAGGAAAGTAGAATTCAAGATTCTACATCTACTTTTCACAAATTGGAATTTTGATTTATAACATCTCTTTCATCCTACTGAAAAGAAGATATTGTTTAAGAAGCATTATTTACTTGGTACATTATAATAATTTGATTATTATAATACGTTACTTGGGTTTGGACTAGCATCCATTGACGTTGTTTGAAGTGTAGTGTGGATTATCCTAAGAGACGGTCATACTTTTGATCGTAAGTTTCTCTCCGTCTCATCAATTTCTCCAAGAAATGTATATCGTTAACTCCTCTTTTTTTTTTTATATATTCATGACAATTATTATGGTGTAACTGGATCATTGGGAAAGATTAATCGTGTGCATGTTTCATTAAATAAGTGAATATTTAATCTTGTAAAATTTTGTTCATAAAATAATAAAAGATTATTATTTTAACTATCCGCTGCGTTAATCTGAATTGGTAAAAGTACACACGATTTTCCAACAGATGTCGTGAGCCGTGACCCTATTTTTCCAGATTTTTGGCGAGGGAATGGCGATGAATGTTTAGAGGTTTCACTCAAGGTTAGTTTTCAGGTGTCCGATAAGCCATTTTGTGCATTGTTAATGCCTTCGTGGATGGACTGCTTAGTTACAAAGATTTATGCATCAGTCTAGAGATTTTTTTTAAACCTCAAAGTGTAGTCCATAAGGGATTGAACATAGATCTCCATTAGAGATTTCCAAGTCTCACTACTAAGCTACCACTTGAGTTTATTATCCTAGGGAATTAGGTTCAATAGTTTGTACTTTGAAGTAGGGATGAGATCGGTACACGAACCATACACTACCATACCGAAACCGCTAATACCGAAATCGAAAATTAGGAATTTCAAGAACCGAATACCGTACCGATTGAACAAACCGGTACTAGTTTCAGTGTCGGTTCGGTACCGGTAAATTTCAGTTTTGTACCGTTTGAAACCGAATTCTGTGAGCTTGTTAATTTGTTGGTTATGAACTGAATGAACTCGACAGTAAAATTATACATGTTTTTACGTTGTGGATGACTTGATTTCATTATATTTTAACATACTTTTCTCAGATATGGATACATATCATGTCATTAAGTTTTTAGAAGGCAAGTGGGGACTGTTGGAGTAATGAATGTTGGAAATATGAGGCTAGGTATATTATTTGGAGAAGAGAGGATTGATAATTTAGAAGTTTGATTGATCTTGAAAACTCTTCTTTTATTGCTTATTGAATTGCTTTGTTTGATTACAAATGAGGGGTGAAGCCCTCTATTTATACTACTCAATGGAGTAGTCTAGATCACTCTATCATCTACTACTATCTAGATATTTTCTAGTATTTCTAGACCTAGATATTTTATAAGATCATTCTACACATTTGACAATTAGATTTTACAAGAAGTTTCTACATAATGGACTACAATCTTGATCCAAAATACTTGGATACTTGCAAGCCCAAATCCAAAAGACATAGCCCAAATCAAGTTTAGTTTCCAACGGCCCCCCTTAAACTTGATTTAGTTACTCCGAGCATATTTCGTAGTCTCTGAAACGTCTCGTGTTTTAGAGGCTTTGTGAAAATATCAGCAACTTGGTCAAATGACTTCGTGTACTTTATCTGCACCTCTTTATTTGTAGCACACTCCCTGATGAAATGGTATTTCGTATCGATGTGCTTGCTTCGATCATGGAAGACTGGATTCTTTGCTAGAGCAATCGCAGACTTGTTATCCACATATATCTCTGTAGCTTCCTTTTGGAAAAACTTAAGTTCATTTAGTAACTTCCTCAACCATACTGCATGACAGGTGCATGATGTTGCTGCTACAAACTCGGCTTCACACGTAGATAAAGTCACAATGGGTTGCTTCTTGAACTCCATGTGAACGCCGTATCTCCCATATAGAAAACGAAACCACTCGTACTCTTACGATCATCTTTGTCTCCAGCCCAATCACTATCACTGTATCCAACTAGCTTGAAGTGTTTAGAAGGCGAATAAAATAGACCATAATCAATCGTACCTTTGATGTAGCGAAGTATCCTCTTGGCCGCCTTCAGGTGATTTATTGTAGGTGCTTCCATATATCGACTTACTAGTCCAACTCCGTAGAGAATATCTGGCCTTGTGCAGGTTAGGTACCTCAGACTTCCAACCAAACTCTTGTATTGTGTTGGGTCCACCAAGTATCCTTCATCATCTTTTGACAATTTGAGATTGCAATCCACCGGTGTGTTCATTAACTTGCAGTCATTCATCTTAAACTTCTTGAGCACCTCATTCGCATAACCTTCTTGGGATATGAATATTCCTTCTTTCTTTTGTTTTACCTCAATCCCAAGATAGTAAGCCATAAGTTCAATGTCGGTCATCTCGAACTCCCGAACCATTGCTTTCTTGAACTCCTCAAACATTTTGGGATTACTACCGGTGAATATCAAGTCATCCACGTATAGGCACACAATCATAACATCTCCATCATTGCTAACTTTGGTGTAGAGGGCGTGCTCATGGGGGCATTTCGTAAAGTCATTCTGCTGGAAATACTTGTCTATCCTGCTATTCCATGCCCGGGGCGCTTGCTTCAACCCATATAAGGCCCTTTTCAATTTTAGCACCTTATTCTCTTGGCCTTTCACGATGTATCTCAAAGGTTGTTCTATGTATACTTCTTCTTTTAAGTGGCCATTAAGGAACGCAGATTTGACATCCATTTGATAAATCTTCCAATTATGCTGACCGCAAGTGAGATTATTAATCTTATAGTTTCTAGACGAGCGACGGGATCAAATACCTCGTCATAGTCTATGCCGGCTCGTTGACTATATCCCTTCGCCACCAACCTTGCCTTATATCTTTCAACTTCACCTTTGGAATTCTTCTTGGCCTTGTACACCCATTTTACTAATAGCCTTATGTCCTCTTGGTAGAGTAGCAAGATCCCACGTATCATTCCTTTGGATTGCTTGAATCTCCTCGTCCATGGCATGCTTTCACTTTTGACTTTTTGTTGCGTCTTCATGGCTTATTGGCTCACAATCGGCAAGAAGGCTGAACAATGTTAGATCCTCCATAGGTTGAGTTACCTCGTACAACTCCTCAATGCTCCTTGTGTGATGTTGTAGCCTACTTGATTCTCCTCCTGATATTGGTGTCACTTCATTAGGTGTAGTGGTTGGAGTACGTGGAGAGTGCGGAGATGGTGTACTAGAAGGTTCTTGAACTTCTAGATATTCTTCGTTCCTTGCAGTACTCTCGAATGGATAAGTTAGAAAGTCGTAGTTCTCCTACTTCGGGAACATTCCAATCCCATGTTACTTCTTCATCGAACACCACATCTCGACTTGAGATTACTTTACCATTCTTGGGATTGTATAGCTTGTAACCCTTCGAACTTGAGTCATAGCCCATGAATATGAGTTTCTCACTTTTATCATCGAGCTTCATCCTCTTCTGATCTGGCACATGAGCATATGCCACACTTCTGAACACTCGTAGGTGTGAGATGCCAGGCTTCCTTCCACTCCAAGCTTCAATGGGCGTTTTGTTCTTGACACTTCTAGTGGGTGAACGATTTTCTAGATAGATCGCACAGTCCACTGCCTCAGCCCAAAACTCCTTAGGCATCCTTTTACTTTTTAACATACTCCGAGCCATATCAAGAATGGTCCTATTCTTTTTTTCCGCAACACCATTTTGCTGAGGTGAATACGGAAGAGTTAGAGGGCGTCGTAAGCCATTGTTGTCGCAAAATTCCTTGAATTCCTTAGATGTGAACTCTCCTCCATGATCTGATCTCATCGCCTTTATGGTGAGACCACTTTGATTCTCCACAAATGCTTTAAACTTCTTGAACATTCCAAAAGCTTCCGACTTCTCTTTTTGAAAATAGACCCATGTCTTTCGACTAAAATCATCAATGAATAGAAGAAAATATCTATTTTTACCAAAAGACGGTGGGATGATGGGTCCACACACATCCGTGTGAATAAGTTCTAGAGGTTTCTTCGCTCTACTAGAAGCTTCTGTTGGAAAACTGTTTCGGAAGTGCTTTCCTAGAAGGCATCCCTCACATATTTGATCCGAATGATTAATTGGAGGCAAACCCTTCACCATTCCTTTACTTGATAATAATTTTAAGCCTCCAAAATTTAAGTGCCCGTATCTCATGTGCCAAAGCCAAGAATTATCTTTGAAACATGCTTTTAAATATCTTGGAATGTCATGTTGAATATTTAGCAAGAACATCCTATTCGTTGACATTGGCACCTTAGCAATCAAACCTCCTTTTTGATCTCTCAGATAAAGACTATGATTTATCATGTGAATATCATAGCCTTTCTCTAAGAGTTGTCCAATACTCAGTATATTTGTCTTCATATTGGGCACATAATACACGTCAGAGATAAATTGATGCCTTCCATTTTTCAAGCGGATGAGGATCTTACCTTTGCCTTTAACCGGGACTTTTGAGGAATCTCTGAAGGTGATATTTCCACTTATTACCTCGTCTAACTGGACAAACATGCTTTTGTCACCACACATATGGTTGCTTGCACCCGTGTCAAGATACCACAAATTCGATTCTCCGTTGTCATCACCTTTGCATGCTAGTAACAAAATGTTTTCCACGGCTTCGTTATCTTCTTGTGCAAAATTTACTATTGCTTGCACGTAATTGTTTGACTTCTGGCATTCTGAAGAATAGTGGCCAAATTTATGACAATTATAGCATTTAATTTGAGAGTTGTCATACCTTGGCCTTCTACTTGTATAGCCTCTCCCGCGACCTCTTGTCGAGTGAAAATCTTGGCTTCTTTCTTCATTTTTGTAAGAACTATAGCCTCCACGTTTGAAATATCCTTGCCCTCCTCGGCCACGTACTTGACCACGACCTCGTTGACTCGGTCGATGAGTCTTTTCACTGCTCTCTTCTTTGAAAGACAGTTTTGCTTGTAAAGCTTGCTCCAAAGGCTCCTTATTTTTCTTATTGAACCTCTCTTCATGGGCTTGTAGTGAACCCATGAGTTCATCGATAGTCATTGATTCTAGATCTTTAGATTCTTCAATGGCTACGACTATATAGTCGAATTTTGAATCTAATGATCTAAGAATTTTCTCAATGACCCTCACATCACTTAAAGTTTCACCATTCCTCTTTTTTTGATTGACAACCGCCAAGACTCTTGTAAAATAATCAGAAATTGATTCCGAGTCTTTCGTATTTAAGGATTCGAACTCACCTCGTAGTGTTTGTAGTCGAACCTTTTTCACCTTATCAACTCCCTTAAAAGAATTCTCCAAGATCTCCCATGCTTTCTTGGAGGTGGTTGCACTTGCAATTTTCTCAAAAGCTCCATCATTTACACTTTGTTGGATGATGAAAAGAGCCTTTTGATCGTTGGTCTTCAATAACTTTTTCTCCTTGCTGAGAGAACCTTTTTCTATAGGTTCCTCATAGCCTTCCTGCACAATCTCCCATAAGTCTTGTCCACCTAGGAAGGTCTTCATTTGGATGCTCCATCGATCATAATTATCCTTTGTGAGGCGAGGAAACGTGATGACATTGTTGGCCATCATCTTTTCGAACCAAGCTCTTGATACCAATTTGTTAGAAATAGGAGGCTAGGTATATTATTTGGGGAAGAGAGGATTGATAATTTAGAAGTTTGATTGATCTTGAAAACTCTTCTTTTATTGCTTATTGAATTGCTTTGCTTGATTACAAATGAGGAGTGAAGCTCTCTATTTATACTACTCAATGGAGTAGTCTAGATCACTCCATCATCTACTACTATCTAGATATTTCCTAGTATTTCTAGACCTAGATATTTTATAAGATCATTCTACACATTTGACTACTAGATTTTACAAGAAGTTTCTACATAATGGACTACAATCTTGATCCAAAATACTTGGATACTTGCAAGCCCAAATCCAAAAGACATAGCCCAAATCAAGTTTAGTTTCCAACAATGAAAAGTAGATACAGATTGTAAAAATTACATGACGTGTGCTAATACCGAAACTAGAACTTGATATGATCTTTCATGATGTGTGATAATACCGAAACTAGAACTTGATATGATCGTTGTAGATGGATTGGCTACCCATACTTGGACTACTAATCGTGGTTTGTGTACCAAATTCTAATAAATGTAGCTTGTAGCAGGAATGGTAAAAAAAAAAAAAAAAAAAAAAAAAATGTGGAGTTGTTACCATGGCAAACAAATATAGATATGAAAATGATAGGAGTGATCATTTTTCAATAACTGAATAGAAGCAAAGATTTTAAAATGTATACTCTTATCAGGACTATACTAATTTATACATAATGAAATCTGATGTTTGGGTTCCTATTTCAGTTATTCAATATACCTGAACTGTTAAACAACAGTTTATAAGTGTACACCACTAAGTGTTTAAGTCCTAGAGAATTTTTTTGAAACAGTTGCATTATATATAGAGGAAATTTATTTGAAATCATAATCCTTTATACTCATTTTATATTTCCATTTTTATATCGGGAATATTGTTACCGAACTGGTACCGAACCGTATAGTACCAAAACTGCTTTTTATATAAACTAGGAACTGATACTGATACCGAATACCATCGGTACGGTATTTCGGTACCAGTAGCGGTACGGTTTCAATTTTTCGATATTTTTGCTCATCCCTATTTTGTAGGATCCAAGCAAGTAGTTTACTTATATATTTCAGGTGCAAAAAGTGTAAAAATTCAAACTCGGTGAAGCATACTATAGTTCAATTCTAATGTGGTTCAAGCCAGTGTTGTAGAACTCTAAAATAATCGGTGAGTTTGGCAAGAAAACTAGAAAAAGGGTCCAATTACTATGTCAAAAATACTCGGTGAGTTTGCTAAAAAAACTAGAAAAGTATTCCAATTACTAGGCGAGTTCTGTCAATTTTGGTCAGTCAAACTTAGTCAACATTTGATAACTACCCAATTGATCACCGAGTTGGCAATTACTCCTGGCCGAGTATTCTCCGAGTATTGATTTTTGCAACCTTGGTTTGAGCTGCGCTAAAGTTAATGTTCGCGAATAAGCTTGACTTGATTTCGTTACTTTATTAGTGTACCAAACAGTAACTTAAATAGTCAAAACTAGTCATCATATACAAATTCAAAGATATTCCCTTACATAAATATTTCAACGTTAATGTTCGGAATAAGATTATAAACTAGTCATCATGTACAAAAGTTAACTTTCTTTGTAACTTCTGTTCACTGCAATTGATTTAGATCCCTCAACTGTAGGATTAATGTGCAAGGTACAACATATAACTATATGGCCAACTTCATTTGAGCCTTCGGGGTCACACACATATACACCGAGACGTCAAATAAAATATATATATGATGTATATATATTACTCAAGTAACAAAATAGTAAATCAAAATTAATTCATTTACTATTCATATGAATAGTAAATGAAACGAAATTAATTAATTTACTATTTACATGAAAGTGACATGATAGAAATTATTAATTACTATTTACGATTTTTTAAAACCAAATCAAACTAAATATGAATTAATTGATTGATATGAATTAATTAATTAATTTAATATTTATAACATGCCAAAACGTGTTAAATTAAATCAACTTGATCCAATATTATAATATATATATTGGATATATTTTCAAAGAAAGGAGCTGTTGAAAAGAAAGTTGAAAGAAAAGTTGAAAGGAGCAGTTGAAAGAAAACCAATATAAAACACACACATTATTGCTATTATCTTTTAACTACGACTGCACGAATTCATATAACATCTCAAAGCTTTAATTTGATTATCTTTGGCAACAAGTTCTTGTTATGAAGTATTAATATATATAGTTGATTAATATAATCTGATTATTTTAATCCGTTACTTGGGTTTAGACTAGCATCCATTGACGGTTGTTTTAAGTGTAGTGTGGACTATCCTAAGAGACAGTCATATTTTTGATCGTAGGTTTCTCTCCTTCAATCAGTTTCTTCAAAAAAGATATATCGTTTACTCACTTTGTGAATTACATATTTTGACAATTATTAGTGGTGTAACTGGATCATTGAGAAAGATTAATCGTGTGCATGTTTCATTAAATAAGTGAATATTTAATCTTGTAAAATTTTGTTCATAAAATAATAAAAGATTATTAATTTAACTATCCGCTGCGTTAATCTGAATTGTTAAAAGTACACACGATTTTCCAACAGTGGTATCCGAGCCGCTTTTACACCATCTTAATTGTCGCATGATTTTCTGTAGATTTAGCTTTGTGGTGAATTGGTTAAAGTCGAAACCTTTTTGGTTTTTAAAGTCAACACGGTTGATTTAGACTTAAACTTATGACGCACAAATATGATTGAAGGAATATCACTATTTTAAATTGTAGAATTAATTGTTATGGCTTGAATATTTGTTATATTCCATGGTTATATACATGCATTATAACCATGGACAAGTCATATATAGGTTTTAATAAATGTAGTTATTAAAATTGTGATTGCATACATAGCCCGTAATGCCCCGACCTATGTGTTTGATTATATGTGATTGTTGTGATTGTTGATTACGGCAATATTATGTCATGTTGATTATTTATTTTATTAGAAAGGCCATTTTGAAGCCAAAATTGTATTATATTTATTTTACATTTTCATAGTATTGTATTTAAGTTTATTCTAAATTGTAAAAGTATTAGATTAGTTGTATTTTTCAATTTTAAATAAATGTAATAAGATGAAGATTAAAGATAAAGATGCAACGTGGAGTTTGACTTAGAAGATGGCGAACAGGTCAATTTGACAACGATGACGTTTGTCAAGTTTTCACTTGATTCTTGAAGTAAGTGGGAGCTACGATATTACCCTTAGTTTGACCTCTTGATCTCATGTCAGCTCATTGGATCTAGCATAGGATTTTTGAACTAGGCTATGTGTGTGTGATGCATGATATGGTTGTGTTTTAATTTTGCATTTATATATAATTGTTGATTAGAATATATATGCTAAATGTTTTTGATGAAAACATTAAATAAAACCGGTAACGAGTTTCAAATATTAAAATTGATGATTTTAAAAGGTTAAACTCTAACGAGTTTAAAGTTAAATAATTTTGAGACTCAAGTTATATATGTTTTTTGATGGAAACATTAAATAAAACTCTAAACGAGTTTCAAAGTTTAAAATTGATGATTTTAAAATAAGCTAAACTCTAATGAGTTTAATGTTAAATGATTTTGAAAGTAAAATAATATATATGGACGACATCTTTTAAAATTGTTTTAAAACGATACACGTTTGTGTATTTGTTATTTTTATATCCTATAAATTAAATAACAAATTAGATCACAAACATAATCGACATATACAATTGAAAAAATAATTTTAACTAATAGTGTAGCGAATCTTGTGTGCATGCATTATTCGTTGACACAAACTTTTTCCAAAATACCCGTCAAATTTAAGTCATGTCATCCAATAAGCTTGCAAACACTCCTCGTTATTTTTCTGATCTAGTGACACTAGGCTGAATTATAGCCACGAGGTGGATTTTTTGCTCTAGTGAGACTAGCGTGAATTTACACTGTTCCCAAATTGGACGACTTAATCGTATTCACGGTGAGACCTGAGTTCGAGGCAATGATGGGACAAACATGCCATTAGATAATAGTGGTTTGTTGGACTACATATATCTCTAGGTCCCATAAAGATCTAAGAGTTGTACTTGTAATGCAATTGGTACCCGCTACCTACCAATAGACTCCATAACTACTAGTTGATCAACAGATGTGGCAATGGAACCTCTATGTGGATCTTTGGTTTTCGTAAATTAATTGTTTTTGAAAAATATTATAAAAAAAACCTTGGGTAGTTAATTTATTAAAGCTCAATATCGAAAATACTAAATTGAATCTTATATCTGTTGTAGATGTCAAATAATCAAAATGTAAACCAAAACACACTTTCTTCATTGTTGGAGAAGGATAAACTCAATGTTCAAACTTCCTAGACTGGCACTATAACCTGAGAATTGTTCTCAAGC
The DNA here is from genome assembly GCF_046630445.1 of Rutidosis leptorrhynchoides. Lineage (NCBI taxonomy): Eukaryota > Viridiplantae > Streptophyta > Magnoliopsida > Asterales > Asteraceae > Rutidosis > Rutidosis leptorrhynchoides. Next base: position 256,916,205 of record NC_092339.1, read on the forward strand.
ATAATTGGAAGTTGAATAAAGTTTAGAACCCATATCCTTTCTTCCTGTTGTGGCAGTTGTTGTTGCTCAGCAAAATGATTATCGAATGTTGTTCGATGATCAGGAAGAAATAGGATTGAAGGGTGAAAAAGAATAAGCCGAATACTTTGTGGAAGGAAAATGACAAATCATTTGCTAGGAAAAATATTCCACCTTCCAAGAAGGAAAACCGAACAAAAGACACCGAATGTTTCCATTGTGAATAGGTTGGCAATTGGAGAAGGAAGTTATCTTATCTTCCAATCTGAGCTGAGAAAAGGCAACGCTGGTGAGACTAGCAAATCAGGTATATTCCATATATAGTTATATACTTCTTCTAGTGATTCCTAGATCTTTGTTAACTGGTTGTGGCCTTCACACTTGTAACAATATGAAGGGAATGAGAAGAAGTAATAGATTGAAGAAAGACACACTGGATTTGCAACTAGGCAAGGGGGATCAAGCTTTTGTTAAAGCTATTGGTACCTCTAAACTTACTTCTCTAAGTGGTCTTATTGTTTTATTGGAACAATAACATTATGCTCTCAATACTGCGAGCGACATAGTTTGAAAGATGTTAGTTTTGAACTTGCATTTACATACTTAAGTATTTCGGTTTCTAAGGATAATATATTTATCTTAATACCTATCCGCGTGATGGTATTTTTGAAATTGATATGCATAGTGTAATTTCAAATGAGAATTCTGTGTATACCTACATTGCCAAAGTCTTCAAGCAAGACTTGAATAAGACCTATCTATGATATTGTCATATTGGTCATATAAACAAACAATGCATTTCAGAACTCCAATCTAATGGACTTTTGAAATCAATTGACTCTGAGTCATTTGATGTATGTGAGTCATATTTATGTGAAAAGATGACAAATGCTTCTTTCTCTGATTTAGGTAAAAGAGCTAAAGATCTTTTAGGACTAATACATACTGTTGTATGTAGCCCTTTAAGAACAATGTATAGATTTAGTTAATTTTACTTCATTACATTTACTGATGAGTACAGTAGCTATGATTATGTTTACTTGCTGAAACATAAACATAAAGCTATTTTAACATTCAAAAGTATTCCATAATGAAGTAGATAATCAGTTTGGAAAGACCTTATAAGCACTTCGCTCCGATGGAGTAAGTAAGTTTATGAGTCAAGAGTTTTTTGGACCACCTAAAGAATTATGGGATTGTCTCATAGTTCACTCTACCTTACACACCACAACATGATGGTGTGTCTGAGTAAGAGGAATCAAACTTTACTTGATATAGTTTGATTTATGATGAGTCTGATTTCTCTACTACCATCTTTTAGGGATATGCATGAGAGTCTGTTGCAGGCATACTCAATGTGATTCCAACTATGAAGGTAGAAAAGACACCATATGAGTTATGGCATGGGAAGAATCCCAAGTTGTCTTATCTGAAAGTCTGGGGTTGTAAAGCGTGCGTGAAGCATGACACTTCAAACAAATTAGAACCCAGAACTATCTAATGTTACTTTGTACGATACATAAAGGAAACAATGGGTTACTACTTTTACTACCAAGCTGAAGATAACGTATTTTCTGCTCGGTCAGCTGAATTCCTGGAAAGAGATTTTCTCTTACAAGAAGTCAGTGGGAGTAAAGTAGATCTTGAAGAAATTCAAGTACTTTAAAGTAACATACCTTCAGTAAGCACTAGCAATCCACACGTTGAAACTGAGCGCATTGTTGGTGAGCCAGAATGTGTTACACCTGCACTTTATAGATCTAGTAGAACTCATCGGCTTATGTGGTTTAATTATCTGATTAATTCAGATAAACCTCAACTAAAGGATTATGATGAACCCTCTAGCTGCGTGATGAAATGTCCCGTTCTTATTGATTAAAAACGTTCCATATTAATTGATTTCGTTGCGAGGTTTTGACCTCTATATGAGACGTTTTTCAAAGACTGCATTCATTTTAAAACAAACCATAACCTTTATTTCATAAATAAAGGTTTAAAAAGCTTTACGTAGATTATCAAATAATGATAATCTAAAATATCCTGTTTACACACGACCATTACATAATGGTTTACAATACAAATATGTTACATCGAAATCAGTTTCTTGAATGCAGTTTTTACACAATATCATACAAACAAGGACTCCAAATCTTGTCCTTATTTTAGTATGCAACAGCGGAAGCTCTTAGTATTCACCTGAGAATAAACATGCTTTAAACGTCAACAAAAATGTTGGTGAGTTATAGGTTTAACCTATATATATCACATCGTAACAATAGACCACAAGATTTCATATTTCAATACACATCCCATACATAGAGATAAAAATCATTCATATGGTGAACACCTGGTAACCGACATTAACAAGATGCATATATATGAATATCCCCATCATTCCGGGACACCCTTCGGATATGATATAAATTTCGAAGTACTAAAGCATCCGGTACTTTGGATGGGGTTTGTTAGGCCCAATGGATATATCTTTAGAATTCGCGTCAATTAGGGTGTCTGTTCCCTAATTCTTAGATTACCAGACTTAATAAAAAGGGGCATATTCGATTTCGATAATTCAACCATAGAATGTAGTTTCACGTACTTGTGTCTATTTTGTAAATCATTTATAAAACCTGCATGTATTCTCATCCCAAAAATATTAGATTTTAAAAGTGGGACTATAACTCACTTTCACAGATTTTTACTTCGTCGGGAAGTAAGACTTGGCCACTGGTTGATTCATGAACCTATAACAATATATACATATATATCAAAGTATGTTCAAAATATATTTACAACACTTTTAATATTTTTTGATGTTTTAAGTTTATTAAATCAGCTGTCCTCGTTAGTAACGTACAACTAGTTGTCCACAGTTAGATGTACAGAAATAAATCGATAAATATTATCTTGAATCAATCCACGACCCAGTGTATACGTATCTCAGTATTGATCACAACTCAAACTATATATATTTTGGAATCAACCTCAACCCTGTATAGCTAACTCCAACATTCACATATAGAGTGTCTATGGTTGTTCCGAAATATATATAGATGTGTCAACATGATAGGTCGAAACATTGTATACGTGTCTATGGTATCTCAAGATTACATAATATACAATACAAGTTGATTAAGTTATGGTTGGAATAGATTTGTTACCAATTTTCACGTAGCTAAAATGAGAAAAATTATCCAATCTTGTTTTACCCATAACTTCTTCATTTTAAATCCGTTTTGAGTGAATCAAATTGCTATGGTTTCATATTGAACTATATTTTATGAATCTAAATAGAAAAAGTATAGGTTTATAGTCGGAAAAATAAGTTACAAGTCGTTTTTGTAAAGTAGTCATTCCAGTCGAAAGAACGACGTCTAGATGACCATTTTAGAAAACATACTTTCACTTTGAGTTTAACCATAATTTTTGGATATAGTTTCATGCTCATAATAAAAATCATTTTCCCAGAATAACAACTTTTGAATCAAAGTTTATCATAGTTTTTAATTAACTAACCCAAAACAGCTAGCGGTGTTACTACGACGGCGTAAATCTGGTTTTACGGTGTTTTTCGTGTTTCCAGGTTTTAAATCATTAAGTTAGCATATTATATAGATATAGAACATGTGTTTAGTTGATTTTAAAAGTCAAGTTAGAAGGATTAACTTTTATTTGCGAACAAGTTTAGAATTAACTAAACTATGTTCTAGTGATTACAAGTTTAAATCTTCGAATAAGATAGCTTTATATGTATGAATCGAATGATGTTATGAACATCATTACTACCTCAAGTTCCTTGGATAAACCTACTGGAAATGAGAAAAATAGATCTAGCTTCAAAGGATCCTTGGATGGCTTGAAAGTTCTTGAAGCAGAATCATGACACGAAAACAATTTCAAGTAAGATTTCCACTCGAAATAAGATTGTTATAGTTATAGAAATTGAATTAAAGTTTGAATATGATTATTACCTTGTATTAGAAAGATAAACTACTGTAAGTAACAAAGGTTTCTTGATCTTGGATGATTACTTGGAATGGATTTAGAAAACTTGGAAGTAAACTTGCAATCTTGGAAGTATTCTTGATTTTATGAAACTTGAACTTTTGGAATTTATGAAGAACACTTAGAACTTGAAGATAGAACTTGAGAGAGATCAATTAGATGAAGAAAATTGAAGAATGAAAGTGTTTATAGGTGTTTTTGGTCGTTGGTGTATGGATTAGATATAAAGGATATGTAATTTTATTTTCATGTAAATAAGTCATGAATGATTACTCATATTTTTGTAATTTTATGAGATATTTTATTCTAGTTGCCAAATGATGGTTCCCACATGTTTTTAGGTGACTCACATGGGCTGCTAAGAGCTGATCATTGGAGTGTATATACCAATAGTACATACATCTAAAAGCTGTGTATTGTATGAGTACAAATACGAGTGCATACGAGTAGAATTGTTGATGAAACTGAATGAGGATGTAATTGTAAGCATTTTTGTTAAGTAGAAGTATTTTGATAAGTGTCTTGAAGTCTTTCAAAAGTGTATGAATACATATTAAAACACTACATGTATATACATTTTAACTGAGTCGTTAAGTCATCGTTAGTCGTTACATGTAAATGTTGTTTTGAAACCTTTAGGTTAACGATATTGTTGAATGTTGTTAACCCATTATTTATTATAATAAATGAGATGTTAAATTGTTATATTATCATGATATTATGATAAATAATATATCTTAGTATGATATATATACAGTTAAATGTCGTTACAACGATAATCGTTACATATATGTCTCGTTTCGAAATCATTAAGTTAGTAGTCTTATTTTTACATATGTATTTCATTGTTAATACACTTAATAATATATTTACTTATCATTTAACATAATTAACCAAGTGTATCAATATCTTAATATGATTCATATGTACCTAGTAAAACGTTGTTATAACGATAATCGTTATATATATCGTTTTCGAGTTTCTTAAATTAATAGTCTCATTTTTATGTATATAACTCATTGTTAAAATACCTAATGAGATACATACTTATAATAAAATCCTGTTAACTATATATAACCATATATATGTCATCGTATAGTTTTTACAAGTTTTAACGTTCGTGAATCACCGGTCAACTTGGGTGGTCAATTGTCTATATGAAACCTATTTCAATTAATCAAGTCTTAACAAGTTTGATTGCTTAACATGTTGGAAACACTTAATCATGTAAATAACAATTTCATTTAATATATATATAAACATGGAAAAGTTCGGGTCACTACAGTACCTACCCGTTAAATAAATTTCGTCCCGAAATTTTAAGCAGTTGGAGGTGTTGACGTATCTTCTGGAAATAAATGCGGGTATTTCTTCTTCATCTGATCTTCACGCTCCCAGGTGAACTCGGGTCCTCTACGAGCATTCCCTCGAACCTTAACAATCGGTATCTTGTTTTGTTTAAGTCTCTTAACCTCACGATCCATTATTTCGACGAGTTCTTCAATGAATTGAAGTTTTTCATTGATTTGGATTTCGTCTAACGGAATAGTGAGATCTTCTTTAGCAAAACATTTCTTCAAATTTGAGACGTGGAAAGTGTTATGTACAGCCGCGAGTTATTGAGGTAGCTCTAGTTGGTAAGCTACTGGTCCGACACGATCTATAATCTTGAATGGTCCAATGTACCTTGGATTTAGTTTCCCCCGTTTACCAAATCGAACAACACCTTTCCAAGGTGAAACCTTAAGCATGACCATTTCTCCAATTTCAAACTCTATATCTTTTCTTTTACTGTCCGCGTAGCTCTTTTGTCGACTCTTGGCGGTTTTCAATCTTTGTTGAATTTGGATGATTTTCTCGGTAGTTTCTTGTATTATCTCCGGACCCGTAATCTGTCTATCCCCCACTTCACTCCAACAAATCGGAGACCTGCACTTTCTACCATAAAGTGCTTCAAACGGCGCCATCGCAATGCTTGAATGGTAGCTGTTGTTGTAGAAAAATTCTGCTAACGGTAGATGTCGATCCCAACTGTTTCTGAAATCAATAACACAAGCTCGTAGCATGTCTTCAAGCGTTTGTATCGTCCTTTCGCTCTGCCCATCAGTTTGTGGATGATAGGCAATACTCATGTCTAGACGAGTTCCCAATGCTTGCTTTAATGTCTGCCAGAATCTTGAAATAAATCTGCCATCCCTATCAGAGATAATAGAGATTGGTATTCCATGTCTGGAGACGACTTCCTTCAAATACACTCGTGCTAACTTCTCCATCTTGTCATCTTCTCTTATTGGCAAGAAGTGTGCTGACTTGGTGAGATGATCAACTATTACCCAAATAGTATCATAACCACTTGCAGTCCTTGGCAATTTAGTAATGAAATCCATGGTAATGTTTTCCCATTTCCATTACGGGATTTCAGGTTGTTGTAGTAGACCTGATGGTTTCTGATTTTTATCTTTGACCTTAGAACACGTCAAACATTCTTCTACATATTTAGCAATATCGACTTTCATACCTGGCCACCAAAAATGTTTCTTAAGATCCTTGTACATCTTCCCCGTTCCAGGATGTATTGAGTATCTAGTTTTATGAGCTTCTCTAAGTACCATTTCTCTCATATCTCCAAATTTTGGTACCCAAATTCTTTCAGCCCTATACCGGGTTCCGTCTTCCCGAATATTAAGATGCTTCTCCGATCCTTTGGGTATTTCATCCTTTAAATTTCCCTCTTTTAAAACTCCTTGTTGCGCCTCCTTTATTTGAGTAGTAAGGTTAATGTGAATCATTATATTCATAGATTTTACTCGAATGGGTTCTCTGTCCTTTTTGCTCAAGGCGTCGGCTACCACATTTGCCTTCCCCGGGTGGTAACGAATCTCAAAGTCGTAATCATTCAACAATTCAATCCACCTACGCTGCCTCATATTCAGTTGTTTCTGATTAAATATGTGTTAAAGACTTTTGTGGTCTGTATATATAATACTTTTGACCCCATATAAGTAGTGCCTCCAAGTCTTTAATGCAAAAACAACCGCGCCTAATTCCAAATCATGCGTCGTATAATTTTGCTCGTGAATCTTCAATTGTCTAGACGCATAAGCAATCACCTTCGTCCGTTGCATTAATACACAACCGAGACCTTGCTTTGATGCGTCACAATAAATCACAAAATCATCATTCCCTATAGGCAATGACAATATAGGTGCCGTAGTTAGCTTTTTCTTTAATAATTGAAACGCCTTCTCTTGTTCATCCTTCCATTCAAATTTCTTCCCTTTATGCGTTAATGCAGTCAAGGGTTTTGCTATTTTGGAGAAATCTTGGATGAATCTTCTGTAGTAACCAGCCAATCCTAAAAATTGACGTATATGCTTCAGAGTTTTTGAGGTTTCCCACTTCTCAACGGTTTCGATCTTTGTCGGGTCTACCTGGATACCTTCTTTGTTCACTATGTGACCGAGGAATTGAACTTCTTCCAACCAAAATGCACACTTTGATAACTTAGCGTACAGTTTTTCTTTCCTCAATACTTCTAGCACTTTTCTCAAATGTTCTTCGTGCTCTTGATCATTCTTTGAGTAAATAAGTATGTCATCGATGAAAACAATGACAAACTTGTCAAGATATGGCCCACACACTCGGTTCATAAGGTCCATGAACACAGCTGGTGTGTTAGTCAATCCAAACGGCATAACCATAAACTCGTAATGACCATAACGCGTCCTAAAAGCAGTTTTTGGAATATCATCCTCCTTTACTCGCATTTGATGATATCCAGAACGTAAATCAATCTTCGAATAAATCGACGAGCCTTGTAGTTGATCAAATAAGTCGTCAATTCTCGACAGTGGATAACGGTTTTTTATGGTAAGTTTGTTCAACTCTCTGTAGTCAATACACAACCTAAATGTACCATCCTTCTTCTTGACAAACAAAACAGGAGCTCCCCATGGTGATGTGCTTGGTCGAATGAAACCACATTCTAATAGTTCTTGTAGTTGGCTTTGCAGTTCTTTCATCTCGCTGGGTGCGAGTCTATAAGGAGCTCGAGCTATTGGTGCAGCTCCTGGTACAAGATCTATTTGAAATTCAACAGATCGATGTGGAGGTAGTCCCGGTAATTCTTTCGGAAAAACATCGGGAAATTCTTTTGCGACTGGAACATCATTGATGCTCTTTTCTTCAGTTTGTACTTTCTCGACGTGTGCTAGAACAGCATAGCAACCTTTTCTTATTAGTTTTTGTGCCTTCAAATTACCAATAAGATGTAGCTTCATGTTGCCCTTTTCTCCGTACACCATTAAGGGTTCTCCTTCTTCTCGTACAATGCGAATTGCATTTTTATAACATATGATCTCTGCTTTCACCTTCTTCAGCCAGTCCATGCCAACTATTACATCAAAACTCCCTAACTCTACTGGTATCAAATCAATCTTAAATATTTCGCTACCCAGTTTAATTTCTCGATTCCGGTATATATTATCTGCTGAAATTAATTTACCGTTTGCTAATTCGAGTAAAAATTTACTATCCAACGGCGTCAATGGACAACTTAATTTAGCACAAAAATCTCTACTCATATAGCTTCTATCTGCACCCGAATCAAATAAAACGTAAGCAGATTTATTGTCAATAAGAAACGTACCCGTAACAAGCTCCGGGTCTTCCTGTGCCTCTGCCGCATTAATATTGAAAACTCTTCCACGACCTTGTCCATTCGTGTTCTCCTGGTTCGGGCAATTTCTAATAATGTGGCCCGGTTTTCCATATTTATAACAAACTACATTGGCATAACTTGCTCCGACACTACTTGCTTCGCCATTACTCATTCCAACACCATTTGTTCCTTTCGTTCTGTTAACCCCTGGTCCGTAGACCTCACACTTCGCCGCACTATGACCATTTCTTTTACACTTGTTGCAAAATTTGGTGCAGAACTCCGAGTGATACTTTTCACACCTTTGGCATAGCTGCTTCTGATTGTTGTTGTTGTTGCGGTTGTTATTGTTGTTGGGATGATTGTTGTAGTTGCTGTTGTTGTTGTTGTTGTTGTTGTTGTTGTTGTTGTTGTTGTTGTTGTTGTTGGGCTGTTTGTTGTAGTTGCGATTGATGTTGCGATTGTTGGGATAATTGTTGCGATTATTATTGTAATTGCTGTTGTTGTTGTATTGGTGATTCTTATCACCGTTTTCCTCCCACTTTATTTTGACTTGCTTCACATTGGCCTCTTCAGCCGTCTGTTCTTTAATTCTTTCCTCAATCTGGTTCACTTGTTTGTGAGCCATTCTACATGCCTGTTGTATGGAGGCGGGCTCGTGTGAACTTATATCTTCTTGGATTCTTTCCGGTAATCCTTTCACAAACGCGTCGATCTTCTCTTCCTCATCTTCGAACGCTCCCGGACACAATAGGCACAATTCTGTGAATCGTCTTTCGTACGTGGTAATATCAAATCCTTGGGTTCGTAACCCTCTAAGTTCTGTCTTGAGCTTATTGACCTCGGTTCTGGGACGGTACTTCTCATTCATCAAGTGCTTGAATGCTGACCACGGTAGTGCGTACGCATCATCTTGTCCCACTTGCTCTAGATAGGTATTCCACCATGTTAATGCAGAAACTGTGAAGGTATGCGTAGTGTACTTCACTTTGTCTTCTTCAGTTCACTTACTTATGGCAAACACTGATTCGACCTTCTCGGTCCACCGTTTCAATCCGATCGGTCCTTCGGTTCCATCAAATTCCAAAGGTTTGCAGGCAGTGAATTCTTTGTAGGCGCATCCTACACGATTTCCTGTACTGCTAGATCCAAGGTTATTGTTGGTATGTAGCGCAGCCTGTACTGCTGCTATGTTTGAAGCTAGAAAAGTACGGAATTCCTCTTCATTCATATTCACGGTGTGTCGAGTAGTCGGTGCCATTTCCTTCAAAATAGTCAAATGGAACAAGTTAATCATACAGAATATTAAGAGTAGTTAATAGTATTTCGTAGCATAATATGAACTCATTTATAAAAGCTTTTTCTTCATATTAGCGTTTTATAAGTTTAAATTCGGGTAGTACCTACCCGTTAAGTTCATACTTAGTAGCTAATATACAATTCAACTACTACAATTCTATATGAAAAACTGATTATAATAATATTTCGCGTTCAAACTTTTATACAATATTTTACAAACTTACAATACCGCTTATTTTACATAAAGCATGAAATATAGTACACAATAACTTTGATACAAGATAGTTGTGAAGATAATTCTAGCTAGTACACGAGTCGTTCAGCAAAGGCAATAAAGACACGTAATTCATACGTCCAGAAACAAGTCATGCATTCTGGTTTTACTAGGACTACTTCCCATCCTTGGTCTTATGGAACATAACCGTTATGGCCGTTGATAAGACAGCGTGTTGTAACGTCGTCAAAGGGACGAGGGTTACGTAATGACCAACAGTCTCGTAATAACCTAAAAACCTCATTTCTTACCCCAATTACCTACTCCGTCACTTGTGGGAACGTTTTGTTTAATAGTTGTAGCCCGATGTTCTTTTTCTCACTTTGGTGAGAAGCGAACATTACTAACCCGTAAGCATAGCATGCTTCTTTATGTTGCATGTTAGCCGCTTTTTCTAAATCATGAAGTCCTATATTCGGATACATTGAGTCAAAATAATTTCTTAACCCGTTGCGTAAAATAGCATTTGGGTTCCCCGCAATATATGCGTCAAAGTAAACACATCGTAACTTATGGGTTTCCCAATGTGATATCCCCCATCTTTCAAACAAAAGTCTCTTATAAACCAAGACATTCTTGGAATGTTCTTTGAATGTCTTACAAACTGATTTCGCCATAAATAGTTGTGCCGAAGAATTCTGACCGACTCTAGACAATATTTCATCAATCATGTCTCCGGGTAGGTCTCTTAAAATATTGGGTTGTCTATCCATTTTGTGTTTTTATACTGTAAAATAGACAATAGTTAGATTCATAAAAAAAAATACTTATTAATACAAGCAATTTTTACATATATCATAAAGCATAAGCACACTATATTACATATATTACACCACACGAATATAACTATCTTATTCTGACTCGCTCGATTCTTCTTCTTTGGTTTTGGTTCGTTTTGCCAAGTTTCTATGGATATATGATGTTCCCCTAATACGAGCTGTCGTGTTCCACAACGGTTTAGAAAAACCTGGTGGTTTAGAGGTTCCCAGGTCATTGTTACAACTTAAGGGCTTCGGGGGTTGATGATACATATAAAGTTCATCGTGGTTGGAATTAGATTTCTCTATTTTTATGCCATTTTCCTTATTATTTTCTTTTGCCTTTTTAAATTCAGTTGGGGTAATTTCTATAACATCATCGGAATTCTCGTCGGAATCGGATTCATCGGAGAATTGGTAATCCTCCCAATATTTTGCTTCCTTGGCGGAAACACCATTGACCATAATTAACCTTGGTCGGTTGGTTGAAGATTTTCTTTTACTTAACCGTTTTATTATTTCTCCCACCAGTTCTATTTCCTCCTCTGGTTCCTCCTCTTCCGGTTCTGATTCTTCTTCCGGTTCTTCTTCGGGAACTTGTGAATCAGTCCAATATATATTCGACTCTTCGTTATTATTAGGTGAGTCAATGGGATTTGTGCTAGAGGTAGACATCTATCACACAATATCAAACATGTTAAGAGATTAATATATCACATAATATATACATGTTAATAATATATAGTTTCCAACAAAAATGTTAAGCAATCATTTTTAAAGAAAACACGGTCGAAGTCCAGACTCACTAATGCATCCTAACAAACTCGATAAGACACACTAATGCAAATTTCTGGTTCTCTAAGACCAACGCTCGGATACCAACTGAAATGTCCCGTTCTTATTGATTAAAAACGTTCCATATTAATTGATTTCGTTGCGAGGTTTTGACCTCTATATGAGACGTTTTTCAAAGACTGCATTCATTTTTAAAATAAACCATAACCTTTATTTCATAAATAAAGGTTTAAAAAGCTTTACGTAGATTATCAAATAATGATAATCTAAAATATCCTGTTTACACACGACCATTACATAATGGTTTACAATACAAATATGTTACATCGAAATCAGTTTCTTGAATGCAGTTTTTACACAATATCATACAAACATGGACTCCAAATCTTGTCCTTATTTTAGTATGCAACAGCGGAAGCTCTTAGTATTCACCTGAGAATAAACATGCTTTAAACGTCAACAAAAATGTTGGTGAGTTATAGGTTTAACCTATATATATCACATCGTAACAATAGACCACAAGATTTCATATTTCAATACACATCCCATACATAGAGATAAAAATCATTCATATGGTGAACACCTGGTAACCGACATTAACAAGATGCATATATAAGAATATCCCCATCATTCCGAGACACCCTTCGGATATGATATAAATTTCGAAGTACTAAAGCATCCGATACTTTGGATGGGGTTTGTTAGGCCCAATAGATCTATCTTTAGAATTCGCGTCAATCTGGGTGTCTGTTCCCTAATTCTTAGATTACCAGACTTAATAAAAAGGGGCATATTCGATTTCGATAATTCAACCATAGAATGTAGTTTCACGTACTTGTGTCTATTTTGTAAATCATTTATAAAACCTGCATGTATTCTCATCCCAAAAATATTAGATTTTAAAAGTGGGACTATAACTCACTTTCACAAATTTTTACTTCGTCGGAAAGTAAGACTTGGCCACTGGTTGATTCACGAACCTATAACAATATATACATATACATATATATATCAAAGTATGTTCAAAATATATTTACAACACTTTTAATATATTTTGATGTTTTAAGTTTATTAAGTCAGCTGTCCTCGTTAGTAACGTACAACTAGTTGCCCACAGTTAGATGTACAGAAATAAATCGATAAATATTATCTTGAATCAATCCACGACCCAGTGTATACGTATCTCAGTATTGATCATAACTCAAACTATATATATTTTGGAATCAACCTCAACCCTGTATAGCTAACTCCAACATTCACATACAGAGTGTCTATGGTTGTTCCGAAATATATATAGATGTGTCGACATGATAGGTCGAAACATTGTATACGTTTCTATGGTATCTCAAGATTACATAATATACAATACAAGTTGATTAAGTTATGGTTGGAATAGATTTGTTACCAATTTTCACGTAGCTAAAATGAGAAAAATTATCCAATCTTGTTTTACCCATAACTTCTTCATTTTAAATCCGTTTTGAGTGAATCAAATTGCTATGGTTTCATATTTAACTCTATTTTATGAATCTAAACAGAAAAAGTATAGGTTTATAGTCGGAAAAATAAGTTACAAGTCGTTTTTTTAAAGGTAGTCATTTCAGTCGAAAGAACGACGTCTAGATGACCATTTTAGAAAACATACTTCCACTTTGAGTTTAACCATAATTTTTGGATATAGTTTCATGTTCATAATAAAAATAATTTTCCCAGAATAACAACTTTTAAATCAAAGTTTATCATAGTTTTTAATTAACTAACCCAAAACAGCCCGCGGTGTTACTACGACGGCGTAAATCCGATTTTACGGTGTTTTTCGTGTTTCCAGGTTTTAAATCATTAAGTTAGCATATCATATAGATATATAACATGTGTTTAGTTAATTTTAAAAGTCAAGTTATAAGGATTAACTTTTATTTGCGAACAAGTTTAGAATTAACTAAACTATATTCTAGTGATTACAAGTTTAAACCTTCGAATAAGATAGCTTTATATGTATGAATTGAATGATGTTATGAACATCATTACTACCTCAAGTTTCTTGGATAAACCTACTGGAAATGAGAAAAATATATCTAGCTTCAAAGGATCCATGGATGGCTTGAAAGTTCTTGAAGCAGAATCATGACACGAAAACAATTTCAAGTAAGATTTCCACTCGAAATAAGATTGTTATAGTTATAGAAATTGAATTAAAGTTTGAATATGATTATTACCTTGTATTAGAAAGATAACCTACTGTAAGTAACAAAGGTTTCTTGATCTTGGATGATTACTTGGAATGGATTTAGAAAACTTGGAAGTAAACTTGCAATCTTGGAAGTATTCTTGATTTTATGAAACTAGAACTTTTGGAATTTATGAAGAACACTTAGAACTTGAAGATAGAACTTGAGAGAGATCAATTAGATGAAGAAGATTGAAGAATGAAAGTGTTTGTAGGTATTTTTGGTTGTTGGTGTATGGATTAGATATAAAGGATATGTAATTTTGTTTTCATGTAAATAAGTCATGAATGATTACTCATATTTTTGTAATTTTATGAGATATTTCATGCTAGTTGCCAAATGATGGTTCCCACATGTGTTAGGTGACTCACATGGGCTGCTAAGAGCTGATCATTGGAGTGTATATACCAATAGTACATACATCTAAAAGCTGTGTATTGTACGAGTACGAATACGGGTGCATACGAGTAGAATTAAACTGAACGAGGATGTAATTGTAAGCATTTTTGTTAAGTAGAAGTATTTTGATAAGTGTCTTGAAGTCTTTCAAAAGTGTATGAATACATATTAAAACACTACATGTATATACATTTTAACTGAGTCGTTAAGTCATCGTTAGTCGTTACATGTAAATGTTGTTTTGAAACCTTTAGGTTAACGATCTTGTTGAATGTTGTTAACCCATTGTTTATTATATCAAATGAGATGTTAAATTGTTATATTATCATGATATTATGATATATAATATATCTTAGTATGATATATATACAGTTAAATGTCGTTACAACGATAATCGTTACATATATGTCTTGTTTCGAAATCATTAAGTTAGTAGTCTTATTTTTACATATGTATTTCATTGTTAATACACTTAATAATATATTTACTTATCATTTAACATAATTAACCAAGTGTATCAATATCTTAATATAATTCATATGTACCTAGTAAGACGTTGTTATAACGATAATCGTTATATATATCGTTTTCGAGTTTCCTAAATTAATAGTCTCATTTTTATGTATATAACTCATTGTTAAAATACCTAATGAGATACATACTTATAATAAAATCATGTTAACTATATATATAACCATATATATGTCATCGTTTAGTTTTTACAAGTTTTAACGTTCGTGAATCACCGGTCAACTTGGGTGGTCAATTGTCTATATGAAACCTATTTCAATTAATCAAGTCTTAACAAGTTTGATTGCTTAACATGTTGGAAACACTTAATCATGTAAATAACAATTTCATTTAATATATATATAAACATGGAAAAGTTTGGGTCACTACACGTGAGGCCATATCAGATCCTGAAACTGAAAATGACTAGATTCTATGAATACAGATATGCAATCCATGAAGGATAATCAAGTATGAGACTTGATTGATCTTCTACCCAATTGTAAGACAATGAGGTAAAAATGGGTCTTCAAAGGAAGACTGATATGGACGGTAATGTAAACACTTTTAAAGCTCGATTGGTGACAAAAGGTTATGATTAAAGTTTTTCACCAGTCGCGAGCCTTAACACAATTAGGATACTTATTGTCATGTTTACTATTCATGATAATAAAATATGGCTAACGGATGTCAAAACCACTTTCCTAAATGCTGACCTAAGCGAGGTCGTATATATGGTTCAGCCGGAAGGGTTTATGAATCCTAAGCATCATAATAAAGTATGCAAGCTTCTAAAATCCATTTATGGATTAAAGCAAGCATCCAGGAGCTAGAATCTTAAGTTTAATGAGAAAATCAAAGTGTTTAATTTTTCTCAAAACCAAGATAAGCCCTGAGTTTACATTAGAGCTAGTGGGAGCAAAGTAGTCTTCTTGATCTTATATGTTAATGGCATATTACTTATTAGAAATAATATTCCAACTTGTAAGATGTCAAGTCTTGGCTTGGAGAATGTATTTCCATAAAGGATCTTGATGAAGCTACTTATATTATTGGAATGAGGATATATACAATAGATCCAATTGGCTTATTGGTTTGAATCAAAGTACATACATTATCTTGCAGAGATTTAGCATTCAAAACTCCAAGCATGGAGCTTTGCAATGCAAAAGGGCATAACCATGAGAAAGTCTCAAAAGTCCTATCACAACAGATGAGATGAGATAAATGAAATATATCACATATGCTTCAGCTATATGATCCATTATGTATGCCATGATATGTACTATGCTCGATGTTTCATTAGTTTTGAGTTTTACGAGTCATTGTCAACATAATCCAGGTGAAGTATATTGGATTGTTGTTAAGAATATTCTTTAATATTTGCAGAGTACTAATGATATGTTCTTGGTTTACGGTGGTTTGGAAGAAGAGTTAAGTATTAAGTTTTATACTGATTCTAGTTTCCAAACTAATCAAGATGATTCTCAATCCAGTCACGTTGTTTCTTTGTCATGATGGGCAAGACAGTTGATTGGAAGAGCTCTAGGCAGAGCACTATTGAACAATCTACAACAAAAGCAAAATACATTGTTGACTGAGAAGCTGCTCAGAAATGTGACGAACCGGAAATTTCCGATCAAATTTAAATTTTAATCTCAATATTATTTCGACACGATAAGTAAAGTTTGTTATCTCGAGTTTCAAAATTTTGAACTATGTTCATGTACACATTTGACTTTTGAACTATTTATATGGATTCAGTGAACCTTGACTACTCCCGACGATTCACGAACAATTGTGTGTACTTAAATGTATAAAAATATATATATTTATATAAATGTATATATATAATATAAATAAAATACACTTTAAATAATTGGGATTAAATTGTAAAATAATAATTAGAATAATTAAATATAAATAAAAGGAATATATGAAATATAAATATATTTTTAATATAAAAAAATATAATAATATCATTAATAGGTTATATATATAAACTTGTTTGATTACGATTATGTGTATTAATATATATATACAAATGATATAGGTTCGTGAATCCGAGGCCAACCCTGCATTGTTCAACTGTTCAATAACGTCATATGTATTTTTACTACAAAATACAGTATTGTGAGTTTTATTTGCCTTTTTTACCCTTTATATTTTTGGGCTGAGAATACACGCGCAATTTTTATAAATGTTTTACGAAATAGACACAAGTAATTGAAACTACATTATATGGGTGAATGATTGAAGCCGAATATGCCCCTTTTGCATGGTAACCTAAGAATTAGTAAACCGATCTACTAATTGACGCGAATCCTAAAGATATATCTATTGGGCCTAACGACCCCATCCAAAGTACCGGATGCTTTAGTACTTCGATGTTGTTTTTATCATGTCTGAAAGATTTCCCGGAATGATAGGAGATATTCTTATATGCATCTTGTTAATGTCGGTTACCAGGTGTTCACCATATGAATGAATATTTTTGTCTCTATGCATGGGACTTATATTTATGAGAACTGGAAATGAAATTCTTGTGGTCTATTAAAATGATGAAAATGATTGATTATGATAAACTTTTGAACTCACCAACCTTTTGGTTGACACTTGAAAGCATGTTTATTCTCATGTATGAAAGAAATCTTCCGCTGTGCATTTGCTCATTTTAGAGATATTACTTGGATTCGTTCATGACATATTTCAAAAGACGTTGCATTCGAGTCATTGAGTTCATCAAGATTATTATTAAGTCAATTATAGTTGAATGTATTATGAAATGGTATGCATGCCGTCAACTTTCGATGAAATGAAAGTTTGTCTTTTAAAAACGAATGCAATGTTTGTAAAATGTATCATATAGAGGTCAAGTACCTCGCGATGTAACCAAATGTAATGTATTCGTCCTGATGGATTAGGACGGGTCGTTAGAGTTGGTATCAGAGCGGTGGTCTTAGCAAACCAGGTCTTGCATTAGTGTGTCTAACTGATAGTTGTTTAGATGCATTAGTGAGTCTGGACTTCGACCGTGTCTGCATGTCAAAAGTTTTGCTTATCATTTCTTGTCGGAAATTACCTGCTTATCATTCTTAGTCTAGACACATTTTACTGCATTGACTGCATGAATAGTGTATAGACAAAATTCATATCTTAGCGTATCTGCTACTGTAGACTTTGCCTGACAGCTTCCGTAGATTCCTCCGTAACTTATGGAATTTTAGTATTATATATGCATATGTAAATTATGTATTGCAGGGTACTAACCTACATCCTATAATCTATTTCTTATCGAAAATCCTTCATCTGATCGTACGAGATGAATCCCTCAACCAGTTCGAATTCCTCGGATTCCGACAGCTATTCTGATATGGAGTTTCACCTAAGCTCCGAAAGCAGCGTCACCAGAATGAATCAACTAATCAGCCATCCCCAATTCATCTGATGGGTTCATAGCCTACTTAATCATTGGAAACAAGAAGAAGGCGATCCCTTCCATCCACCGTATTGCCCTCTTGGCGAAGAACCTGAAGCACTTACCAGCGAACCTGTTCGTAACACCATTTTCACCCTCATTTCCCGAATATCTCACCTCGACTATATCATAACTCAGATTCTAAACCTTATTCATCCGCTCGTTCCAACCGACAATCATCTCGGAATAATAAAATAAGTCAACGAACTTCGCACTCAAGTAATCAATTTGGAGAATATGGTGAAAAATTCACCAGCTTCAACAACATCACCGACACCAGCAGTACCATCAGTAAAAGCACTAGTACTATCAACAATCCATGCCTCAACATCTCATTCTGTACCTCGAGTATAATCATCGTTCTACGTATCGTCCTATATCAATTATCTTCGTTCTTCATGGCAATTATGTAATCTCTAATGTTTTAGAGATTATGTATTCTAGCTCAAACCGAAA
Source organism: Rutidosis leptorrhynchoides (assembly GCF_046630445.1). NCBI lineage: Eukaryota > Viridiplantae > Streptophyta > Magnoliopsida > Asterales > Asteraceae > Rutidosis > Rutidosis leptorrhynchoides. The sequence goes on from NC_092339.1 coordinate 256,935,085, forward strand.
AGCAAATGAGATTAATATTATGTTAACTCATTAAATCCATGATTACATCTGAAGAAAATATATATGCAAGTATATTTTCATAAAGATTGTAATTAAAAATTCTTTTGTACAAACTGTTAATGGTGAAAATATTTTAACGGGTAGGTAATACCCGAGGAATATTTAGATTTCACATTAATAAGTTACACTGTACATTCTTCGAATCTGATTCAACGGTCATTTACTATCCTACTTACATCTACAGAGATACGAATCCGTTCACCGCAGAATAACCATTTTCATTCAATTTCATATTTGGATTTTGACCTATCAGAATCCAACAAGTGGCATAATGAAGAAAACATTGGACAAAAATAAAATTTGTTAGAAACAAACAAATTAACCATGAGAAAAATTTTGTTAAGAATCCACCCTAACAAAATCCTAGCTAACTGTTCCTAGCTAACTGTTAATTCCTTATTACATTTTATTATCGCAATTTATATTCTCGCAATTTTATTTATCGTCATTTAATTTCTGTTATTTATTTTACGCACTTTATTTATCGTCATTTAAATACTGTTATGTACACATTTAAATATCGGGACACGTATACAAGGTTTTGACATTTCATATCGACGCATCTATATATATTATTTGGAATAACCATAGACACTCTATATGCAGTAATGATTGAGTTAGCTATACAGGGTTGAGGTTGATTCTACAATAATATATATACTTTGAGTTGTGATCGAGTCTGAGACATGTACACGGGTCACGAGATGTATTAATTAATTCGAATATTATATATTAAACTATATATATGAATTATTGGACTGTTAACTGTGGACTATCGACTGTGGACTAATAACATTGGACAATTAAAATGAATTAAAATATTTATTATAACATATGAAACTAAACAATTCTTCAAGTTTGCCACTTGATTCCATCTTAAACCTCATATGTATCTTGAGGATTACAATCTATGTTCAAACCTTTCATGATTCATGAAAATACCTCAATCGAGAGGATGAACCAACCACACTTTATCTACGAAAGAAAAGATTTATGCATATAGTTATACACCTGAAAACTCTCGGAAACTGAGTAAACGTTTAACACGTTGCTGTGCTAATTCCTTTAGCATTATTATTACCAAAAATAACTTTGCAACTCCCATTCGAGATAGACAATTTTTTCACAGCTCCAGCAAGTCAACTTTGACTTTTCAGTCGGACTAGCCTTATTATAACCTTGATATATACGTTGTCTTTTCGCCTTCGTTACCGGGGAACCATTTATATTCCGTGTAACGACCCTGAATTTTCCAACGTTTCTTTATTAATAATTGTTATTATTAATACGTGTGATAAAACGAATGTATGTTATTACATTTACATGTTGCCATGATTGCCCGAACTTGACTTTAATTGCCCGAAACGTCTTTGTGACACCCGGAACTTTCACGAATAATATTTTTAGATATTATTTGCATTCATGATTAAGTTTATTAATCATTTTAATTAACTAAAGTTGTTAGTTAGTTACATGGGCTTTTAATTGGATTAACTTGTTAATTACATTCATACTTGGGCTTTTATTTAAACTTGGGCCTTTACTAGTGTTATTGGACTTTAGAAGCCCACCCTACATTATTAATGGACTTAGTTAGCCCACTAGGAACTTGTAAGTATCATTTAGTGAAAGGAACTAGTTAGTTTGTACAATTGGAATCTAGTTTGCTCTTAATCCCCATGTAACCACCTCTTTTAACCACCTTTTAACATCTTTACATACTAGTAACCATTAAACAACTCCCTTCCCTTTTTTTTTCTGCAGAAACCGTGGCCCTATAGTGCATGGGGAGGGATTTTTTGTTTCATTTTCTCATCACTTCATTTGCTTGTTTCTCTCATTTTCAAAAACACAAAACTTACTAGCTTTCTTTTTCTCTTTTTCTCTCTAAAATTGTAAGTAAACTTGAAGCTTATTCTTCCTTTCTTTTTCTTTGTAAAACCGTGACATTACACACATGTATCATCATCATCTTTTGATCTTTGATGTTGTTTAGTTACTTGAAATTTGTTAGTTGTTGTTGTTACTTTGTTACTTGTTATTATTTACTTACTAGTTTACAAGAATCAAACTCTTTAGTTTCATTCTTCATTTTATCTTGTAGTTTACAAGAACACTCAAGAACATAAGCTTACTAGTTATGTTCTACATACACTTTCTTAAAAGATTGCAAGTTCATGTATTGATTAAACTCATACTTGTAGTCCTTGAAGTAAACTTAAGGTTTACTTTTCTTAAAGATCAAACTTTGGTTGAATCTTTAAAAGTATGAACAACCATGCACCTTTTACTTGTTTGTTTAATTTATCACTTTATTCTTGCACTTTAAATTCATGTTTGTTGGTTATTATTGGTCAAGTGTTACTAGTTAACCTTGATCTCATTAATCTTGAACTTAAAGTTAACTTTAAAAGTTCAAGAACATGTAAATGAAACTTTTTAATTATAACTTTGTACACTTATGTTAGATCTAGACTTTTGAGTCTTGGATCTTTAAGATCAAACTAAGAACTATGTTCTACAACTTAAGATCTTGATTTCATAAGTTTACTTCAAGTTTGTAACTTGTTTTTACTTTTAAAGTTCATGTAAGTGTTAGATCTAAGACCTTGATGTAACTTTGGTTCATCAACTTCATACAACTCTTAAGTGAGTTGATCTACATGTCTTAGACTCACATTTGTGTCATAATTGTCAAAACTTAGTTAGTATTACTTTTACATTTCATGTATGTGCTAAATCTAAGACTTTGATGAAACTTTGGTTCATCAAAACACTTGCAACACTTAAGTGAGTTGTGCTTCATGTCTTAGACTTGCACTTGGGTTATGATGGTCAAACCATGGTAAAGATGATGTAAACACATCAATAAGTTATACACTTGAAGCTATATGCATCAAGGATGAGAACCATGATGAACATCAAGCACCAAAACCCACCGGAACCCACTTATCTTTCTGTTTCTGTTTACAGCCTATTGTTCTGCTGTTTCTGTAACAGACCAGTAAACCTGGGCTTCTGTAACCTTGATTTCCAAATATCTCTGTTCGATTAGATAACTTTTCATATAGGACTCATCTTAATCCGAGTTACGGTTTAGGATTTATGGCCCTTCGATCGTCACTATGTCCTTTAACGTTGTGCAGAAATTTCTGACCTACTCGCACTTAGACCGTCGCCACGGTCAAACGAAGAAGAGTTTACTTCTGTAAATTTTACCACACTTAAAGGACTCATATACGGAGCCATGGCCACTGGTCTCACCTTGTTTTAGTAAGGGTAGAGGCCGTGGTGACTAACTGAAGTCAGCCTTTGTTTTAAACTACTTTCATAAACGAAACTTACGTTACGCCTTTTGTTTGATGATGAATGATGATGACCCTTAAGTCCTTATTTACGTACTTTTAAACCTATTCGGATGATTTACTGACTTAGTACTATTTGACTTAGGTTGAGGACTTTCGGACCGATTACTTGCACATTTTTCCCGACTCGACTTTACGACTACATTATCATTGTGAGTTATAGCATTCCCTTTTTACTTTAACTTATTTTGGGAACTGAGAATACATGCGGATTTTATGTTTTACATACTAGGCACGAGTACTTAAACTTATATATGTGTGGGTTATACAACGGCAGAAACATTCCCTTTAGCTCGGTTGCGTTTAATCATTGGTTTTTGAACCGGTGAACGCGAATATTAGATATGGATCCATAGGGTTTGACATCCCCACTCGGGCTAGTAGTGATAGCATTTAATGAGTGTTTAATACTTCGTCAACATACGCACTTGCCAAGTGTACTTTCAGGGGGTATAAACGTTAAGTTAGTTACCAAGTGCCCACGGTTAACATATACTTTATCATACTGTTTTGAAACGCTCTTTGTAGCACTGAAATCTTGTGGCCTACCTTACATACTGTTATACTTAAACTATAGCTCACCAACCTTTGTGTTGACATTTTTAAGCATGTTTTTCTCAGGTGCTTAAGGTTATTAGCTTCCGATGTGTACTAGTCGTGCTGTAGACACCCGCTGCTTAGAGTTGTCATCGCATGAACTACTTTACCTTGCATTTAAACTTTAATACATTTAGACTATGTTTTGTAACGACCTAAGGGTCACATACATTTATTCATGCTTGCTATTCATAGAAGCATACTGTTGGTGTAAAACATTTGATGTCGGTTATGATGTCACCTTTTTATCGTGAATGCAACTTCTTTTATTACAGCATATAGTACTTAACCTTGTAATGATCCTGTTGTTGATGATTCATACATGATGGTTTGGTACGGGGCATCACATTTGGTATCAGAGCATTGGTTGTAGGGAATTAGGTTGCATTAGTGAGTCTAAGACCGACCCGAGTAGGATTCACTAATAGGACTAATCTACAACTTGCTAGTTTACGTGTTTCTGCTGAACTTACTGCATGCTGCTGCTTACTTTTACTGCCATATGCCGTATGATATTACATGATTTCACTACTGTATGATATTACTTGCTTTCGATTGCATGCTACTTCTGTACGATTCGTTATTATTGCATGCTACTTATTGTTATACATGATTTAAACTGTTGGTCTAATACGTGCTTGCTTTATGACTTACTAACATGGAAAATTTATTTTTCCTTGTACAGATGTCAGATGTTCCACCTGCTATCGTTTTGGGCAGTTTAGACTCTTCAGCTACCCCACCTACCATCGTTGCCGATCCACCGATCTCGATAAGCACGAGTGACCCCGACGCTTCATCTTCCAGGACTAGCATCCAGCCGCCTGCACCAGTGGCTACTATTGACGGACACGTGGACCCTACAGAGATTCCAGCTCCATCTGCTCCCGGACCCTCGGAGCCACAACCCCGCATCGGTAGTGTTGTGATTCCCGCGGAGTTCGGGGAAGGGCCATTCCGTAACCATATGCGCATGCCGTGCCGACGCGCTCCTAATGGACTTTTAGTGCCGATTCTGCCATTCAGATACAGACAGATGATGGCCGCTCATGGATGACCAGTCCAGCCACCTGTGTCACCACCACATGATTCTGATGATCCTTCATCCGATGACTCCTCTACAGATGACTCCAGTGACTCCGACGAAGAGAACCTTGATGACGTACCTATACAGGCACCCTCCACCCCACCGAAGAAGCGGTACCGTCCTGATGGCACCATCATTCCAGGGGTGAATGGAGGTCGTGCTTTCACTGATGCTTTTGGTCGGCATCGGAGGGTTACTGCCCGTAAATGGATTGTGCCGTACCCTGCCGACCCACAGATACGTAAGGCACCTCGTTACGTGCTGACTATTTCTGGAGCCGGGACATCTGCATCCAGTTTCGTGCGGTCTGCACCATCCGCTCCACCGGCCCCACCTGTACCACCAGCACCGCCCGCCCCACCAGTTCCCACTGTCGAGGAATTGACAAGGGAGGTGGGAATCCTCCGAGCTCGGGTTACTGAGCTCGAGGAGCAGTTGGCTCAGGTTTTAGACATACTACACCCACCTTCATCGTAGGACCTTTTGTATTAGATTTCATGATGTAATCTAGTTGTAGTTTCATATTTCAATTATGTATTGTACGAATCTATCATGATGTATGAAACTTATTATTAATGAATGGAAACTTTGTGATGTTACTTTTTGCACAAGTGTTCTATTTACGTTACTGTATGGTGTTTTGCGGTACTTGTATCAACTTGCGTTACTTAATTAACATGTGTTGTGCTGTTTACATGTTGGTTATTATATACTATATTAATATATATTAAATGCTGGATTTTGACTTAAGTCAAAATGTTTGTATAGAACACCATGGCTAACGGTCGATCCACACCTACTGCTGCTCAAATTGAAGAGATGATCCAAGAACGTGTAGCCGCAGCCCTAGCAGAAAGAAACCTCCAAGCTCCACCGCCACCACCACCGGTTATCCCACCCGTTCGAAATGGGTGTACTTACAAGGAATTCCAGAGCTGTAAACCACATAACTTCAGCAGAACTGAGGGACCGGTTGGTCTCACCAGATGGTTCGAGAAACTTGAATCAGTATTCCGAGTTAGCAACTGTTCGGAGGATAATAAGACCAAGTTTGCATCTTGCACGCTATCTGGCGGCGCACTAACATGGTGGAACACGTTAGCTCAAGCGAAAGGTATCGATGAGGCGTATGCTACGCCATGGGAGGAATTCAAAACGACAATGATTGATGAGTATTATTCGAGAACCGAAATCCAAAAGGTGGAAATGGAATTCATGCAGTTAAAGGCCGTTGGGAACGACCTTGATGGTTACAACAGGAGATTTTTTGAACTAGCCCTGATGTGTCCGACAATGGTCACCCCGGAATTCAAACGAATGGAAAGATACTTCTGGGGACTCCCTAAGAGCATTAAGGGAAACGTCACCTCGTCCAAGCCACCGAATGTTCCCGAAGCGATGCGCATGGCGCATACTTTGATGAATCAGATAACCATCAATGAACCGGAGAAAACTAGGTCTGAAGCGGGTACTACTGAGAAGCGCAAATGGGATAACCACAACAACAACAACAACAACAACAACAGGGGAAGAAACTATGAACAGAACCCGGCGAAACGACATGAGGGTTTCAGAGGAAACAACAACGGTGGAAACCCCAACCCCAACAACAACACCAACTCCAACCCGAACTACAAGGGAACCCTACCTCAATTAAAGAGGTGTTACAAACGCCACACTGGGTATTGCAATGTTGTCTGCGAGAAGTGCCAACGGTCTGGGCATGTTGGAAAAGACTGCAAGGTCACCACTTTGAATGGGAAGTCGAACACCAACGGGCCAAGGAAGTGTTACGAATGCGGGCAGACGGGCCATTTCAGGAATGCATGTCCAAATAAGAGAAAAGACGGCGGACCACCCCGCGCTAGAGCTTTCGATGTTAATGAAAGGGACGCACGCGAAAACCCCGACTTGGTGAAAGGTATATTCAAAATCAACAATCTTTTAGCTTCTGTCTTGTTTGATACTGGTGCGGATAGAAGTTATGTATGTAGACATTTTTGCGATAAGATTAATTGGTCATTAGTCCCGTTAAAAGAGAGTATGCTTGTCGAGGTCGCCAATGGAAAACTTGAGAAAGTTGACCATATTAGTCGAGGAGCTATTATCAACATAGCTGGTGCAGATTTCGAAATCGATTTGATACCTATCAAACTGGGAATTTTTGACGTGATCGTCGGTATGGATTGGTTGAGCAAGATAAGGACCGATATTATTTGTGGAGATAAAGTACTTCGTATACTACAAGGAAACGGTGAGTCACTGATCATCTATGGAGAGAGATGTACCTCGAAGTTGAACCTCATTAGTTACGTGAAAGCGCAAAAGATTATGAAGAAGGGATGTTTTGCTGTCCTAGCACATGTGAAAGCGGTAGAAACTGAGGTGAAGAGCGTGAACGACGTTCGAATTGTGAACGAATTTTCTGATGTCTTCCCAGAGGAATTACCTGGATTGCCGCCGCCGAGAGCCGTAGAGTTTCAGATTGATTTAGTGCCAGGAGCTGCACCTGTAGCTCGCGCACCTTATAGACTCACACCTTCCGAGATGCAAGAATTACAAAGCCAACTACAAGAACTACTTGACCGTGTATTTATCCAACCAAGTTTCTCGCCTTGGGGCGCACCTGTGTTGTTTGTGAAGAAGAAGGATGGATCCTTCCGTATGTGTATTGACTACCGTGAACTCAACAAATTGATGATCAAGAATCGGTATCCTCTTCCCCGCATTGACGATCTTTTTGACCAACTACAAGGATCGAGCATCTACTCAAAGATCGATTTGCGATCCGGTTATCACCAGTTGAGGGTGAAAGAAAGCGATGTAATGAAGACTGCATTTAGAACTCGTTATGGTCATTATGAGTTTCTTGTGATGCCATTCGAATTTACCAATGCACCTGCCGTGTTCATGGACCTTATGAATCGAGTCTGCAAGCCGTACTTGGATAAGTTTGTTATCGTCTTCATAGATGATATCCTCATCTACTCAAAGAGCGAAGAAGAACATGAGCAACACCTCCGACTAGTACTTGAACTCCTGAGACAAGAGCAACTTTACGCCAAATTCTCCAAGTGTGAATTTTGGTTGAAGGAAGTACAATTTCTGGGTCATGTTGTGAGCGACCAGGGTATCAAAGTTGATCCCGCCAAGATTGAAGCCATCAGCAAGTGGGAGACCCCCACTACTCCAACGCATATTCGCCAATTCCTAGGTCTCGCCGGTTACTACCGAAGGTTCATTGAAGGATTTTCTCTGATTGCACGTCCTTTGACCGCACTGACTCACAAGGGCAAGAAGTTCATTTGGGAACCCGTACATGAATCAGCATTCCAAACTTTGAAGAAGAAGTAGACCAACGCTCTGATACCAACTGTAGTAACCCGAACTAATCCTCCCGGACGAAGTCTTCAACAGTTGGTCCCATTGCAATGATCGACTCCAAATAGGGTCCTTAATATGAGCTATTGCACAGCGGAAGACTTATTTCGTACCTGAGAATAACATGCTTTAAAATGTCAACATAAAGTTGGTGAGATATATAGGTTTGATGCTAGCAGCGATATAAAAATGGACCACAAGATTTCATATATATACTTTTTAATAAAAATATTCTAAGTGGTTGAGCACTTGGTAACCATACTTAACATTTAATCACGTCGCATATTCCCTTTATTATGAAATCTTACTACACCGTACCAAGTGTAGTCACGAAACGAAGTACTGTGCAACCGTTGAATACTGGTCGTCCAGTCCGGTTGGGGTTGTCAGGCCCGATAGATCTATCAACAGGATTCGCGTTTACAATACCGCTGTAAATAATAGTTACCAAGCTACAGGGAAGTATGCCAGTGGTACAACTCAACGTAGAATATATTTTTCAGTTACTTGTGTCCATAACGTAAATCATTTATAAAAACAGCGCATGTATTCTCAGCCCAAAAATATTTAGAGTTTAAAAGGGACTATATACTCACCTAATGTATTTTGTAGTAAAAATACATATAACACCATTGGTAACTTATAAGGTTGGCCTTCGATTCACGAACCTATATCAATTATTTATCAAATAATATTAACACATATACTAATAGTAAACAAATAATATTATTGTTATACCTAATATTTATATATATCCAATTCTTATTAAATATTTTAATTAGGATATATATGTATATATGTCATTTATTATAAAATATATATTGTATCAAAAATTATATTTATATGTATAACTATGTTAGATTATATATTTATACTATATGTAAATTAATTATAGTTGATAATATTTTATAGAAACTTATGTAATGTTATAGTTTACGTAGTAAGTATATTTTATATAAAAATATTTATTTGTTTTAAAATAATAATAATGATAATCTTAATAATAATGTAAATGGTATTAATAAAAATATAGTAATAATAATAATAAAATTAGAAATGATACTAGTAATATTAATGACAAGAATGATACTTTAATTATAAATGGTATCTTTAATAAAAAATATGTTAATTTTCTAAATGATATTATAAAAATAAATAATATTAGTTTTGATAATAACAATGATAGTTTTTTTTTAACAATAATAATAATAATAATAATAATAATAATAATAATAATAATAATAATAATAATAATAATAATAATAATAATAATAGTACTAATAATAATAATAATAATAATAAAGAGAAGACTACCTTTAAAAAAAAAATTAACACCAATGCTCGGGCTCGAACTCAAGACCACTTGTTTAAACACCCATACCACTAACCACTATTCCACTATTTTGTTTCTGAATTAAATAGGATATTAAGTTCTTTAAACTCGATTTCTGTTTCATCATTTCGTCTCATCATCACCATAATATATCATACGTACATCATTATTATAATTTGTTTCACAGTATTCATGGATTGGTTTTTGACCCAACAACAAACTGGAACTCGGCCCAATCAACAAGCCCAATCTAACTTGACCCACTTGTGCAACTATAAAAACAAAGAGAATTAATAACTGCACCAGCATAGGTTCGAACTCAGAACCACCTCGTTTAATAACACATCACCCAACCATTCATCAGTTTTGGTTTATCTGTTTTAAACCGGATTAATATTTATTTAACTTTTCCACAATAACCTCAACGAGTTCTAGGCCCAAAAGAAAAATTGAGTTATTCGTTTAACAGTATATTATCACAATCGTCCACCTCATCACCGAACCCTACCACTAATCATACATTTTCATTAACTTTATTATTATTATTATTATTTTTAAAATTAAGAATGTAACAACAGTAGCAGTAGCGTATCATAAGGGTTGGATGGTTTCTTGAACGGGTTAACTTAGAAACAGAAAAAGAGTATAGCAGTATGAATTTTTGGCTTCGGTTTTTACATCAGTTGGAGGATAGTTCGTGATGGTCATGGAACCGTAACAGTAACAGTAGCTAATAGACGATGGTTATGGTGTTTTCAGGGTGGTGGTGGCGGTTATGGTCAGTAGGTAGAAACAACGAAGCTTCAATGGTGGCGGTGATGAAGAAGGTGACGGAAGTGGCGGTTCATGATAGTGATATGTGTTGATGTTTCCCGATAAGAAAAGAGGAAGAGAGAGGAAGGATAGAGAGAGAGTTCGTGGTGGTTCTTGGAATGAAACAGAAAACGAAGATAGTAAAATTTGTCTCGCATGGTGGTTGATGAAAAGTGGATTTCTTGGTGATTGTTGATGGTGGTTTAAAAAGGTGATGGTGTTCTTTGATTCACTTGAATAGAAACAAAGGTAAGAAGTTATCAACAAGTGTTGTGGATGTTTTTAATAGATATAATGTACTCGATATAAAATGGAGACATAAGGGTCGATGATGGAGTTGTGGTGACTTCGGTCATTAAAAGAGACCGAATAGGAACATGAAGCCAATAGTAGATAGTGGGTGTTGGTTGGTGTTCGATTGCCGGCAGAGGTGAGTGGTTATGAAGATGGGTCTCGATGGTTGGTAGTGGTGTGGTGATTCGATGGTAGCAAGGGAAACAAGAGGCGATGATGGTTTATTGGGGTTCTTTAATTTGGTCAGAGAAGAACTTAGATGAAGTTCATGAGCCATGGTTCTAAATTTGGTTGACAGTAATTAAGAATCAAGAAGGTTGGTGATTATTAGATTGTGAAATTTGGTTATCTCAATTTATGTGAAAGGGAATGGAGAATATTGAGAGGAGAAGGTAATGATGTTAGTTTTATATGCATTTCGTATCTATATGCAGTTTACTAGTGGAGATTGAATTGCATAAGTCAAACACAGTATCAATTGTTCATATACAATGAACTTTGTTAATAATACACATTTTCATATTCATGTGATCTAGTGGGAGACAAGTACAGTTAACAAGAAGAAATCCCAATTCAAAGTAATAATTAAATATAACATGAAATTAAAAACGTGTGATTCAATAACAAATTCTACCGACACTTAATTCAGGTAGCAAATCATGTCCATTGCTAAACAGTTAACATAATAAGGTGTTCCTAAAAAGCCCATATTTTTAGATTAATTATATTTAATCATTTCACTCATTAACTGTTTGAAACCCGATCAAAAAGGTTCGTCAATTATTTTATTTTTAATTCAAAGTAATCTGTACGGAGTATTAACACTCAACTCATCAAAGTAAAAATATTTTTATTAATCCTAAATTTTATATAACTTAATTATGGATCAACATTTAGTATTTCGAAGTATATATAAATATATATATCTATTTCAATATATATGTATCTATTTACGAATAGTTGTTCGTGAATCGTCAGGCATGGTCAAAGGGTATTTGGTTAACTGAATATAGATTTCAAACTTTCTAGACTCAATATTACAGATTTTTGCTCATCGTGTCGGAACATATAAAGAATAAGGTTTAAATTTGGTCGGAAATTTCCGGGTCATTACACCTATCACTTCCTGAGGGCAGTGACGACTTCGTTGTTTATTGCGATGCTTCGAAGAGTGGTTTTGGTTGTGTACTGATGCAACGATTGAAGGTTATCGCTTACGCCTCCCGACAACTGAAGATTCATGAGCGAAACTACACTACGCATGATCTTGAACTTGGAGCCGTTGTCTTTGCACTTAAATTGTGGAGACATTATTTGTATGGAACTAAGAGCACTATCTTCATCGATCACAAGTGTCTCCAGCACATCTTCGATCAGAAGCAACTGAATATGAGACAGCGTCGATGGATCGAGATGCTCAACGACTACGACTGTGAACTTCGTTATCATCCTGGCAAGGCCAATGTTGTAGCTAACGCTTTAAGCCGAAAGGAGAGGACGGTACCTCTTCGTGTTAGGGCTCTAAACATCACCATCCATTCGAACCTCAACAGCTAGATCAGAGTAGCCCAAGATGAGGCTCTCAAGGAGGAGAATTTATCTCACGAACATTTGAACATACTTGTCTCTCGATTCGAGGTTAGGGAGTCTGGACTCCGATGTTATGCCGGAAGAATTTGGGTACCTCTTTATGGAGATCTGCGGAACCTTATACTTGATGAAGCACACAAATCGAGATATTCGATTCATCCTGGAGCGGGAAAAATGTACCACGACCTTAAAGAACAGTATTGGTGGTCGAATCTTAAGAAGGACGTTGCGACTTATGTTGGTAAGTGTTTGACTTTCTCGAAGGTTAAAGACGAGCATTAGAGACCTTCTGGTTTACTTTAACAACCAGAAATCCCACAATGGAAGTAGGAACGGATAACAATGGATTTCATCACCAAGCTACCCAAGACGGTGGGCTGATACGATACTATTTGGGTTATTGTTGACCGCCTTACCAAATCTGCACACTTTCTAGCGATGAAGGAAATGGATACAATGGAGAGACTTGCTCAATTATACATCAAAGAGGTTGTATCTCGTCATGGTGTACCGTTATCGATCATCTCAGATCGTGATCCCCGTTTTGCTTCTAGATTTTGGCGTTCTTTGCAAGAAGCCATGGGAACTCGTCTTGACATGAGTACTGCTTACCATCCACAGACCGACGGGCAAAGTGAATGAACGATTCAGACATTGGAGGACATGTTGCGTGCATGTGTCGTTGATTTTGGAAAGGCCTGGGAAAGGCATTTGCCGTTAGCCGAATTCTCGTACAACAACAGTTATCACTCAAGCATTAATGCTGCACCTTTTGAAGCATTGTATGGCCGTAAGTGCCAATCTCCTATTTGTTGGGCCGAAGTAGGCGAAAAGCAAATCACCGGACCCGAGGTAGTCTACGAAACCACGTAGAAGATTGCTCAGATTCAAGCTAGACTTAAGACTGCCCGTGATCGCCAAAAGAGTTATGCCGATCTTTAACGTAAAGACTTTGAATTCAACATTGATGATCGTGTAATGTTGAAGGTTGCACCTTGGAAAGGTGTGATCCATTTTGGAAAACGTGGAAAGTTAAACCCACGATACATTGGTCCTTTTGAAATCTTGGAACGTGTTGGACCCGTTGCTTACCGTTTGGATCTACCAGCACAATTGAGCTCAGTTCATCCTACCTTCCACGTGTCAAACTTGAAGAAGTGTCTTACTGCACCCCAACTTATCATACCACTGGAAGAACTTACAATTGATGACAAACTCCACTTCATGGAGGAACCAGTTGAGATTATGGATCGTGAGATCAAAACTTTGAAAAGCAACAAGATTCCGATCGTCCGAGTTCGATGGAATGCCAAATGAAGACCTGAGTTTACTTGGGAGCGAGAGGATCAAATGATGCAGAAGTATCCTCACCTTTTTCCGACTCCTCCATCTACCTCAGCTTAAATTTCGGGACGAAATTTTCTTTAACAGGTGGGTAATGTAACGACCCTGGATTTTCCAACGTTTATTTATTAATAATTGTTATTATTAATACGTGTGATAAAACGAATGTATGTTATTACATTTACATGTTGCCATGATTGCCCGAACTTGACTTTAATTGCCCGAAACGTCTTTGTGACACCCGGAACTTTCACGAATAATATTTTTAGATATTATTTGCATTCATGATTAAGTTTATTAATCATTTTAATTAACTAAAGTTGTTAGTTAGTTACTTGGGCTTTTAATTGGATTAACTTGTTAATTACATTCATACTTGGGCTTTTATTTGAACTTAGGCCTTTACTAGTGTTATTGGACTTTAGAAGCCCACCCTACATTATTAATGGACTTAGTTCGCCCACTAAGAACTTGTAAGTATCATTTAGTGAAAGGAACTAGTTAGTTTGTACAATTGGAATCTAGTTTGCTCTTAATCCCCATGTAACCACCTCTTTTAACCACCTTTTAACATCTTTACATACTAGTAACCATTAAACAACTCCCCTCCCTTTTTTTTTTTGCAGAAACCGTGGCCCTATAGTGCATGGGGAGGGATTTTTTGTTTCATTTTCTCATCACTTCATTTGCTTGTTTCTCTCATTTTCAAAAACACAAAACTTACTAGCTTTCTTTTTCTCTTTTTCTCTCTAAAATTGTAAGTAAACTTGAAGCTTCTTCTTCCTTTCTTTTTCTTTGTAAAACCGTGACATTACACACATGTATCATCATCATCTTTTGATCTTTGATGTTGTTTAATTACTTGAGATTTGTTAGTTGTTGTTGTTGTTACTTTGTTACTTGTTATTATTTACTTACTAGTTTCCAAGAATCAAACTCTTTAGTTTCATTCTTCATTTTATCTTGTAATTTACAAGAACACTCAAGAACATAAGCTTACTAGTTATGTTCTACATACACTTTCTTAAAAGATTGCAAGTTCATGTATTGATTAAACTCATACTTGTAGTCCTTGAAGTAAACTTAAGGTTTACTTTTCTTAAAGATCAAACTTTGGTTGAATCTTTAAAAGTATGAATAACCATGAACCTTTTACTTGTTTATTTAATTTATCACTTTATTCTTGCACTTTAAATTCAATTTTTTTGTTGGTTATTATTGGTCAAGTGTTACTAGTTAACCTTGATCTCATTAATCTTGAACTTAAAGTTAACTTTAAAAGTTCAAGAACATGTAAATGTAACTTTTTAATTATAACTTTGTACACTTATGTTATATCTAGACTTTTGAGTCTTGGATCTTCAAGATCAAACTAAGAACTATGTTCTACAACTTAAGATCTTGATTTCATAAGTTTACTTCAAGTTTGTAACTTGTTTTTACTTTTAAAGTTCATGTAAGTGTTAGATCTAAGACCTTGATGTAACTTTGGTTCATCAACTTCATACAACTCTTAAGTGAGTTGATCTACATGTCTTAGACTCACATTTGTGTCATAATTGTCAAAACTTAGTTAGTATTACTTTTACATTTCATGTATGTGCTAAATCTAAGACTTTGATGAAACTTTGGTTCATCAAAACACTTGCAACACTTTAAGTGAGTTGTGCTTCATGTCTTAGACTTTCACTTGGGTTATGATGGTCAACCCATGGTAAAGATGATGTAAACACATCAATGAGTTATACACTTGAAGCTATATGCATCAAGGATGAGAACCATGATGAACATCAAGCACCAAAACCCACCGGAACCCACTTATCTTTCTGTTTCTGTTTACAGCCTATTGTTCTGCTGTTTCTGTAACAGAACAATAAACCTGGGCTTCTGTAACCTTGATTTTCAAATATCTCTGTTCGATTAGATAACTTTTCATATAGGACTCGTCTTAATCCGAGTTACGGTTTAGGATTTATGGCCCTTCGATCGTCACTATGTCCTTTAACGTTGTGCAGAAATTTCTGACCTACTCGCACTTCGACCATCGCCACGGTCAAACGAAGACGAGTTTACTTCTGTAAATTTTACCACACTTAAAGGACTCATATACAGAGCCATGGACACTGGTCTCACCTTGTTTCAGTAAGGGTAGAGGCCGTGGTGACTGACTGAATTCAGCCTTTGTTTTAAACTACTTTCATAAACGAAACTTACGTTACGCCTTTTGTTTGATGATGAATGATGATGACCCTTAAGACCTTATTTACGTACTTTTAAACCTATTCAGATGATTTACTGACTTAGTACTATTTGACATAGGTTGAGGACTTTCGGACCGATTACTTGCACATTTTTCCCGACTCGACTTTACGACTACATTATCATTGTGAGTTATAGCATTCCCTTTTTACTTTAACTTATTTTGGGAACTGAGAATACATGCGGATTTTATGTTTTATATACTAGGCACGAGTACTTAAACTTATATATGTGTGGGTTATACAACGGCAGAAACATTCCCTTTAGCTCGGTAACATTTAATCATTGGTTTTTGAACCGGTGAACGCGAATCTTAGATATGGATCCATAGGGTTTGACATCCCCACTCGGGCTAGTAGCGCTAGCATTTAACGATTGTTTAATACTTCGTAGACATACGCAATTGCCAAGTGTACTTTCAGGGGGTATAAACGTTAAGTTAGTTACCAAGTGCCCACGGTTAACATATACTTTATCATACTGTTTTGAAACGCTCTTTGTAGCACTGAAATCTCGTGGCCTACCTTACATAATGTTATACTTACACTATAGCTCACCAAACTTTGTGTTGACGTTTTTAAGCATGTTTTTCTCAGGTGCTTAAGGTTATTAGCTTCCGCTGTGTACTAGTCGTGCTGTAGACACCTGCTGCTTAGAGTTGTCATCGCATGAACTACTTTACCTTGCATTTAAACATTAATACATTTAAACTATGTTTTGTAACGACCTAAGGGTCACATACATTTATTCATGCTTGTTATTCATAGAAGCATACTGTGGGTGTAAAATATTTGATGTCGGTTATGACGTCACATTTTTATCGTGAATGCAACTTCTTTTATTACAGCATATAGTACTTAACCTTGTAATGACCTTGTTGTTGATGATTCGTACAAAATAGTTTTGTACGGGGCATCACATTCCGCCACATTAGCCGTAAACTTACCAACAACTTCATTGATCTCTGACTTTCTGAAAAATCATTATATTTATCGAAACCCTATCCACATCTTATAACGAGAATTTCCATATCAATTTCCGGGAATCAGCAATCAATATTTTGAATCTCGTAGCATTTCCACTCAGCCTACGAATCAATACATTGAACTTTGAAAAAGCTGAATGAAGCAGCAGAAACTATAGGCAACCATAAATGACCTTAATCGTCAAAAGTTTGATGATAAAGAGTAGTATGTTGGAAAAGCTCAGAAAAGTTGGAACTAAAAAATGGATTGAGCTAACCACGAAGGAGACCAAGGACAAATACAAGGACCATACCATATATTCAAAGAATCCAGGTAATTCTGGATCCGATGAAACCTTCAACGAATATCTTGCTCCGTACTCATGTTAAAATCTTGTGAAAAATCTTTCTTCATCAACAATCGAACTTAGAAATTCCAAAATATCATCATAAATATCTTCGATATTTCTGAAGATATTTTCATAAATATCCTCGTCCAAAATTATTTATCTCTTCGTGCTATCTATATTACATCATAAAGGAAACTACTTTAGTTTCTAAATTTCTTTAAAATTCGAGTTTGAATTATGAATGATTTTGAAGTAGTGTTGGAAATTGATGCATGAGTTAGTATAATATAATGACACTTGATCAACGTGATTATATTACAATAAGTCATGCTGAGTTTCTAATGAAACGTGATGATTCATAGATCATAACGTCATCACGTGCCATGTCACATAACTCTTTCATTCTGCTTAACTTCTGAACATATCAAGAAAATATATTTTTGATGGTTCTGTTCTCAGTTTTTCTGGTAATTTGACAAATCAAATTGTGCCATTACGTTCCTTATTGTTTAGAACATTAAGTTCATTTAAAACTCCATACTTACGAAATCTGGACCATTACTTGCTTTACTAGAGGTCGAGAGGAGAATAAAAAGGCAAAGAGCTCTAAAATATAAGAGAAAATATAAAACCCAATAACAACACGGATGTTACAAACCGTGGATATTAATACGAATAGCAATATAAAGACACGGTATAATTAAGAATAGTATCACCCCAAGGTAATAGTAGAAGTAAACATATTCTTCTGGAGGAATATTGAAAAGAAGGATGACAGAAATGATGATTAGGAAAATATTAAGGATTAGAACGGGATTAAGTATTTTCACAATCTTTTGGATGTATGAACTAAGAAAGAAAGTATAGGAATTATAAGAATAATAGAACAGAAGAGCTTAATTTATAATGGAAATATAAGATAGTGTAATCGAAGGAGATCACCGTATTTAATTATAGAGATCTTAATTTCCTTATTCGCCGAAGAATCAAATCTTTTAGATTTCAAAGATTTCCTCTAAATTCCTTGGATTCCGGAAATCAACCGTGACTACGTCACCAGGCAAGATGAATCTGCATTTATTCATTTCACTCTTTTGTGATAGCTTCATTCGTACTCTTCGAATAATTGAATTGTCTTATCCGTATTACTCAATGCTGATAAAATTCTATTTATCAACTCATATTCGTCATGAAAACATTTTTATTGTTAGCCATGATGACCACAATCAAATTTCGAGACGAAATTTCTTTAACGGGTAAGTACTGTGACGGCCCAAAAATTTCCGATCAAATTTAAACTTTAATCTCAATATTATTTCGACACGATAAGTAAAATCTGTTATCTCGAGTTTCAAAATTTTGAAATATGTTCATGTACACATTTGACCTTTGAACTATTTATATGAATTCAGTGAACCTTGACTACTCCCGAAGATTCACGAACAATTGTGTGTACTTAAATGTGAAAAAATATATATATTTATATAAATGTATATATATAATATAAATAAAATACACTTTAAATAATTGGGATTAGATTGTAAAATAATAATTAGAATAATTAAATATAAATAAAAGGAATATATGAAATATAAATATATTTTTAATATAAAAAAATATAATAATATCATTAATAGGTTATATATATAAACTTGTTCGATTACGATTATGTGTATTAATATATATATATACAAATGATATAGGTTCATGAATTCGAGGCCAACCCTGCATTGTTCAACTGTTCAATAACGTCATATGTATTTTTACTACAAAATACAGTATTGTGAGTTTCATTTGCCTTTTTTACCCTTTATATTTTTGGGCTGAGAATACATGCGCAATTTTTATAAATGTTTTAAGAAATAGACACAAGTAATTGAAACTACATTATATGGGTGAATGATCGAAGCCGAATATGCCCCTTTTGCTTGGTAACCTAAGAATCAGTAAACCGATCTACTAATTGACGCGAATCCTAAAGATAGATCTATTGGGCCTAACGAACCCCATCCAAAGTACCGGATGTTTTAGTACTTCGATGTTGTTTTTATCATGTTCGAAGAATTTCTCGGAATGATAGGGGATATACTTATATGCATCTTGTTAATGTCGGTTACCAGGTGTTCACCATATGAATGAATATTTTTGTCTCTTTGCATGGGACGTATATTTATAAGAACTGGAAATGAAATTCTTGTGGTCTATTAAAATGATGAAAATAAATGATTATGATAAACTAATGAACTCACCAACCTTTTGGTTGACACTTTAAAGCATGTTTATTCTCAGGTATTAAAGAAATCTTCCGCTGTGCATTTGCTCATTTTAAAGATATTACTTGGAGTCTTTCATGGCATATTTCGAAGAACGTTGCATTCGAGTCATTGAGTTCATCAAAGATTATTATTAAGTCAATTTATAGTTGGATAATGGATATTATGAAATGGTATGCATGCCTGTCAACTTTCAATGTAATGAAAGTTTGTTTTTTAAAAACGAATTCAATGTTTGTAAAATGTATCATATAGAGGTCAAGTACCTCGCGATGTAACCAAATGTAATGTATTCGTCTTGATGGATTAGGACGGGTCGTTAGAAGAAAGCTGTCTGAATAAGGAAGTTTGTTGTTATACTCAGAGTAGAACACAATATTTAATCTTCTATAATATGTACTGTGATAGTTCGAGTGTTAATATACTTTTGAAAGAATCACATGTACATAAAAGTATCTGGCACATTCTTCAAAAGTTTGACTACATTCATTAAGTCATTAAGAGGAATGATATTAGTATTCTTAAAGGTTCATACAAATGATAATGTGGCTGACCCGTTCATGAAGCCCATGATGTACAACAAGCATGATGATCATTCTAGTAATACTAGACTTCGTTATGCTGCTGATCTTTTTCATTTGTAATTTAGTATTTAGATATTTTTGGAACATTAAGCAGTTTTATATTAATGAATTGATATATAGTTGGTATGATCGTTTTCATTTATATCACTGTATTCTATATTAGCATGTTTAATCCATGAATAATTGTTGATTATTCAAAATCTCCATAATCGGTCATGTTATGGGAATAACTTGAATTAAGATTAATGTGAAATTTTGGTTATATTCATTGAAAATGAATAGTTAACTTGTTGAGACCAAAATTCATATGTATTCATTGATGATGAATATTGGAAGTACCCAACCATGAGATGTCACTACATGGATTGTAACAACCCGGAATTTTCCAACGTTTATTTATTAATATTTATTATTAATACTTGCGCTTTATTAAATGCATTTTATTACATTTACTTGTTACCATATTTAACATTTCATGGCCCGACTTGTCTTTGTGACACACGTACTTTTCACGAATAATATTTTTGAATATTATTTACATTCATGATTATTTATTATTAATCATTTTAATTAACTAAGGTTAGTAGTTAATTACTTGGGCTTTATTTATTTAAATTGCATACTTACTTGTATTTGGGCTTGGACTTTTATTTCATGGACTAGTAAGCCCACCCTACACACTTAATGGACTTGTGAGCCTAACATATTAACTGGTAATTCATTAAGGTTAAACATGTATTAACTAAAATAATTAGGAGACCAAGTTGTCTCAAGCATGCAAGACTTCTTTTAACCTTATTACCCATCCTAGCTAACACCATTATCCCACACTTGAAAGCACCATTTAACCCTTCCTTTTATGCCTAAAACCGTAAGCCTTGTGTGGATGGGGAGGAGTTCATTTTTTTCAAACTTTGTTACTTATTATTTGCATTTCATTTTCCTTTACACACACTTACATACAACACTTCATTTTCTCTCATTTCTTCTCTCAAAAACTAGTAAGTAACAAGATTATTTTCTCTTCTTTTCTCCTCTAAAAACCGAAATATATCATCCATGTATCATCATCTTTAACTTGAATTGTTACTTGAATATTGTTTGTTGTTTGTTGTTAGAGATCAAACTTGTTAGTTTGCATCTCCATGAATCTTGTTTCTTCACTCTTTTGTTGATGAAGAACCAAGAACAAGAACTCAAACTTGTTAGTTTGTGGTTCTACATTTAAGTGTTTTCAAGACTAAAAGTTCATAAGTTTTATAATTTTCTTTATGTTTATGTTTTGTAGACTTGAATTCTTAAGATCTAAACTATGGTTTAAATCTTCTCAAGTATGAAGCAAATATGAACATAATACTTGTAGCTTTAATTTATTTCTTCATTTCATTTATTTAAAGTTGTAGTGTTGTTAATTTGGTCAAGTATTACTAGTTAATCCTGATCTCATATTTCTTGAAACTACTTTGTAAGTTCAAGAACATGTAAGTAAAACTTTTAATTATAACTTTGTACACTTATATTAGATCTGGACTTTTGGGTCTAGGATCTTCAAGATCTAAATAAGAATTATGTTCTACAAACTTAAGATCTTGTTTATATAAGGTTACTTTCAAGTTTATAGCTTATTATTACTTTTAGAGTTCATGTATGTGTTGGATCTAAGATCTTGATGCAACTTTGGTTCATCAAACTTCATACAACTCTTAAGTGAGTTGTTCTACATATCTTAGACTTACACAAGTGTCATGATAGTCAAAACTTGGTTAATATCACTATTAGAGTTCATGTATGTGTCAGATCTAAGATCTTGATGTAACTTTGGTTCATCAAACTACATACAGCTCTTAAGTGAGTTGTGCAACTTATCTTAGACCTACACAAGTGTTATAATGGTCAAACCTTGGTTAAGATGATGCAAACCCATCAACGAGTTGTACACTTGAAGCTATACGCATCAAGGATGAGAACCGTGATGAGCATCAAGCACCAAGAACTCACTGGAACACATTTAGCTACTATTTATGGAAATGATCAGACTACCTGGGCAACTGTAAAGTTTATTTTCAGTTAGTTCGGTTCGATTAGATGATTTTCCATTTAGACCTCATCTTAATCCGAGTTACGGTTTAGGATCTATGGTCTCCCGAAAGTCACTACACCCTATTAACGTTGTGCTGAAATTTCTGACCTACTCACACTTAAACCATCACCACGGTCAAACGAAGACGATTTTGGCTCTGCAAATTAGTCAGTACCTAGGGGACTCATATACGGAGCCATGGTTACTGGTCTCACCTCATTTCAGTTTGTATAGAGGTCGTGGCGACTGAACGAATTCAGCCTTTGTTTCAAACCCTAGTCTTTACTTGAAACTTACTTTACACTTTTTGTTAAATGATGAATGATGATGATACTTAAGACCTAATGTGATGACCCAGAAAATTTCAACTAATTTAAACCAATTCTCTATATGATTTAATATTATGTAAATATACATATAAATATATATATATTATATAATGTACAAGTAAAACACTAATTGCTACTGTAAAAATGACTTTGCTTCAGTAAAATACTATTTGCTACAGTAACACTATTTGCTACAGTGAAACACTATTTGATGTCGACGAACTAGCAAACAAAAACGGAAAAGGCGGCCATGCGATCACATGGCAAAAACACTAAAAACTCATGCGATCGCATGAGCTACAGTAAATGGAAAAGTATTATAAATACGCCAGTTTTCTGCTCGTCAACACATCCTTCTCTTTTTTCTTCTTATGTAATTTAAATTTATATATATAATTATAATTATAATTTTAATTTTAAGTTTAATAATAATAAAGTATATTTGAGGGTATTTTTAATTCGGGTTTCAAACCATTTTAAGCTAAGGAAATATTGGGTATTGTTCGGGGTATTGTTCTTGAATCCAAGGTCAACCATACAGTCGTCTACCATCATTACGTCTACGTAATTTTCCTACAATATTGATTCTCAATATTGAACTGTGAGTTTATAGTCTCCCTTTTTAAATACTTTAAATATTTTTGGGCTTAGAATACATGCAATTTATTTTAAACGCGATAAGACACAAGTACATACTAAATTCTACACTGAGTTAAACCGAAAATCCCTTAGCTTTGGTAACTAGTAGCTGCCAGTACATAGGATATGGACTGGTGGGCGCGAATAATTGTATATGGATCCATAGGGCTTGACATCCCTGTCCGAGCTAGAGCGCTAGCCTTTTAACGGACGTATGTTATTTGAGTTTAAGACACGTTGGTTTGCGTGTATTAAAACGAATGGGGTAATTATCACTATAGCATTAAGTTTAGTTACCATGGTGCTCTGTTACGTAGAATCTATTGATAAACTTTTGATGAAATCTTGTGGTCTATCTTTATATATGTTTATGACTTGAGCAATTATACCTATAACTCACCAACATTCGTGTTGACTTTTTAGCATGTTTTATTCTCAGGTCCTTAGAATGCTTCCGCTGTAATGTGCTTGTTGCCTGCATGGAGTCTCTCATGCTTTGTACAAAGTTTATTGCATTCAAAATAAAACTGCGTTGTGTAATAAATAATTGGACTGTGATGTCAACCTGTAAATTAAAGACTTATGTATTTCGAGGTTTTGCTTATACCTAAGCACTCGCCCACATGTTTATAACTTTCTATGTTTAGAAAGTCACTTATTTTAATGAATGCAATATTTTATCAAAACGTATCATATAGAGGTCAAAACCTCACTGTGGAATCAATGATTAACGTGCCGCGTCAATAGCGATTTTGACGGGTCGTTACAGTTGGTATCCGAGCTTGAGGTCATAGGGAACCAGAAATTACATTAGTGTGTTTAACTGGTAATTGTTATGATGCATTAGTGAGTCTGGACTATGACCATATCTGTTTTTACTGATTTTTGCTTATCATTTGGTCAAAAACATTATATGTGATATATATATGCTAACCTAATTGTTGTTTCAATTATGTGATAGATGAATTCTTCTAATCCTATCATTTTGTACGACTCGGAATCAGACACTGAATCTATTCTATCCACAACTGAAAAGGGCGTTCCAATACCTATTAAAGAAGAAATTGTGTTAGCCGGGGAATCTCAACTCCCGGTAAACCCAGAGGAGGTTCCAGCTCCACCCAGCTTTAGTTTTCCAGAGCCACAGTATCGTTGGAATGGACCCATGATCCCTGGAGTAAACGAGGATCGTCCATTTCTAAACAAATATGGACATTGGTCCAGATATACCGCCGACGGGCGGGTTGTGCCGATTACGCCTGGCAGATTTTGGTTCATGACCACCGGTACATATTCTCGCAGTTCGTCATCATATTCTCCTACACATGACTCAGACAGTTCGTCATCAGACGAAATTAGTAAGGAGGAGGATTTCGCTAATGAAATAAAAGAGGTCACTAAGGAGAAATTCCAACTTGCTATAGATAATAAAAACAACCACAATAATAAAAAGTCCTTAATTATTAAAAAGGAACATGACCATTCGATCCGTAACCACCCTTATTGTATTAAACCCACTGAGGCAACGAGTACCTCAAAACCCCAACCAAAAATAAAATGCACTGCCAGAATGTCTGTCGGACCATGTGCACACAAACAATTGGCAGAGAGAACCAAATGGGAAGAAGTTTCTGATAGTTCTGAATAAACGACCTCGCAACCATAAATCTTCCATGCGCTATTCTATTACTTATGTGTGCTACTCTATCTTATTATGTAAAATAAGCATATGTAAAATATCAGTATTGTATGGTATTGTATTATTTTGGTTTATTAATAATAAATGCATGGAATGATTATTTGTATTATTACTACTTCTTATTATTATAACATAATAATGTAGTAACTCGCTATAATTTTTCATAGTGGAATATTATTAGGATTTTAGTAGTTAATTCCATGTACTAGCTATTATGTATGAACTTAACGGGTAGGTAATACCCTAGAAATAATTATAAAATGCTAATAAGAAGAAAAGGCTTTTATAATAATCGGTTCATATTATTAATATGCTACGATTAACTATTGACAACTCATTTTACCTATAATATTCTATATGATTAAATTATATCTGTTGTGTTTATTAAAGAAACATGTCTCAAATGTCGGATGCTGAGTTTGAGCAACTAGTCGAGAAACGTGTGAATGAAAGAATTGATGCAACCGAGGCAGCAAAAGCAACAGCCGAAGCAGCAGCCAAAGCAGCAGCCGTAAACACAAACTCACGAAACGGATGCTCATACAAAACTTTTCAAGGATGCAAACCACAGACGTTTAGTGGAACCGAGGGACCAGTCGGTCTAACCCGATGGTTTGAAAAGATGGAGTCCGTTTTCAAAATCAGTAATTGTGCAAACGGATACAAGTCAAAGTATGCTTCGTGCACGTTGCAAGATGGTGCACTTACTTGGTGGAACAATTATGCTAAAGCAGAAGGAATAGATACGGCATATGATATCTCTTGGGAAGAACTGAAAAAGATGTTAATCGAGGAGTACTGTCCTCGAAACGAGATCAGAAAAATGGAATCTGAGTTATGTAATCTGAAGGTTATCGGCGCGAATCTCAATAACTATGAAAAGCGTTTCATGGAACTAGCCTTGTTGTGTCCAAAATTGGTGCCAAACGAGAAACGAAAGATATAAATGTATATTGACGGTTTATCGATCAATATCAAAGGAAATGTTACATCGTCCAAACCAAATACGATGCAGGAAGCCATGACAATGGCACACCAACTCATGGACCAGATCACAGAGAGTTCGATTAAGGCACCAATTACCGAAGTCAAGACAACTGAAGGAAAGAGGAAATGGGAAGACTATAAGGGCAAAAGTACTCACCTGAAGAAACAAGAAACTTTTAAAAGTAAACAAGATGGGGCAACTGCAAGTCCAAACTATAAGGGACCCCATCCGTTCTGCAAAAGATGTTACACACATCATGCAGGTTATTGTCAAGTGGTCTGTGATAAGTGCAACAAGAAAGGATATGTGGCGAAAGATTGTTATGCCACCGTTTCTGAAGTAAAGACAAAACCGAACGATGTCAAGAAATGTTTTGGATGCGGGAAGTCTGGTCACTTTATAAATCAATGCCCTAATAAGGAGAAGAACAAAGAACCCGCACGTGGGAGGGCATTTAATGTTAGTACCAGTGAAGCACGTAAGGATCCTAATCTTGTCACGGTTACGTTTACCGTTAATAATCAACTAGCTTCTATTATGTTTGATACGGGTGCTGATAGAAGTTATATGTGTAAAGACTTTAGTTCTAAACTAAAATGTGCATCATTGCCTTTAGACGATAGATATACTATTGAATTAGCTAATGGTAAACTGATAAAAGCCGATAAAATTTGCCATGGTTGCGAAATAAATGTTGCTGGTGAAACCTTCAAAATCGATTTGATACCCGTAGAATTAGGAAGTTTTGATGTAATCGTTGGCATGGACTGGATGTCCAAAACAAGAGCGGAAGTTGTTTGCGCTAAGAAAAAAATCCGCATCCCTCGTAAGGATGAAACGTCATTAATGATTTATGGGGAGAAGAACAACTCAAAGCTGAACTTTATCAGCTGTATGAAGGCCCAGAAACTTATAAGAAAAGGTTGTTATGCTATTCTAGCACACGTAAAGAAGATCGATACTGAAGAAAGAAGCATTGATGACATGCCGGTTGTAAGAGAATATCCCGGAGTATTTCCAGAAGAATTACCGGGGCTACCTCCACACAGATGTGTAGAATTCCAGATTGATCTCATACCAGGATCCGCACCTGTAGCCCGATCCCCATATAGACTTGCACCTTCAGAAATGCAAGAATTACAAGACCAGTTGCAAGAATTATCGGACCGTGGATTTATTCATCCCAGTTTTTCTCCTTGGGGTGCTCCTATTCTGTTCATCAAGAAGAAGGATGTATCTATGAGAATGTGCATAGATTACCGAGAATTAAACAAATTAACGATCAAGAATCAGTACCCATTACCGAGGATTGATGATTTGTTTGATCAATTGCAAGGATCAAGTGTTTATTCTAAGATTGATCTACACTCCGGATATCATCAGCTAAGAGTGAAGGAAGAAGATGTTCCTAAAACCGCGTTCAGAACCCGTTACGGTCACTATGAGTTTCTAGTCATGCCTTTTGGATTAACTAATGCTCCAGCAGTATTCATGGATCTAATGAATCGCATCTGTAGACCGTATTTAGACAAATTTGTCATTATTTTTATTGACGACATATTGATTTACTCGAAGAAAAAGGAAGAACATGAGCAACACTTAAGACTGGTACTAGAGATACTCAAGAAAGAAGAATTGTACGCAAAATTTTCGAAGTGTGATTTCTGGTTACAAGAAGTACAATTTTTGGGCCATGTTGTCAGTAAACATGGAATTAAAGTTGACCCTGCCAAGATCAAAGCCATTAGTAAATGGGAAACACCAAAGACTCCAACACAAATCCGTCAATTCTTAGGTCTTGCTGGTTACTACCGAAGATTCATTCAAGATTTCTCTAGAATCGCCAAACCCTTAACTGCATTGACTCAAAAGGGAAAGAAGTATGATTGGTCCACGGAACAGGAATCCTCATTCCAGTTATTAAAGAAGAAGTTAACGTCTGCACCCATTTTGTCATTACCAGAAGGAAATGATGATTTCGTGATCTATTGTGACGCTTCGCGCCAAGGTTTAGGATGTGTATTAATGCAACGCACAAAAATTATCGCATATGCCTCACGACAACTAAAAATTCATGAAAAGAACTATACGACGTACGATTTGGAACTTGGAGCAGTAGTTTTTGCACTCAAAATATGGAGACACTATCTATATGGCACCAAGTGTACAGTGTACACCGACCATAAGAGTCTTCAGCATATTTTTGATCAAAAACAACTCAATATGAGGCAACGTCGCTGGGTAGAGTTGTTAAACGATTACGATTGTGAAATCCGTTACCACCCCGGAAAGGCTAATGTTGTAGCTGATGCCCTAAGTCGGAAAGAAAGAGTAAAACCTCTTAGGGTCCGAGCTTTGAATATTACAATTCGTACTGATCTCACAAAGCAAATTCAAGCAGCACAGTTAGAGGCTTTAAAAGAAGAAAATGAAAAAGGCGAAATGAGCAGAGGGTTAGAAAAACAGCTTGAAGTAAAAGCCGATGGAACCCTGTATTTTGCTGATAGGATATGGGTACCAAAACATGGTAATCTAAGGCAACTAGTACTGGGTGAAGCACACAAAACGAGGTACTCAATTCACCCAGAAAATGGGAAAATGTACCACGATCTCAAGAAGTTTTATTGGTGGACTAATATGAAGACAGAAATTGCTACTTATGTAAGCAAATGTTTGACGTGTGCAAAGGTCAAAGCTGAGCACCAAAAGCCGTCAGGATTACTGCAACAACCAGAAATTCCGCAGTGGAAATGGGAAAGAATAACCATGGATTTCATTACGAAATTGCCAAGGACTACAAGTAGTCATGATACTATTTGGGTGATAGTTGATCGTCTAACTAAATCAGCTCACTTTCTACCAATAAAGGAGACAGACAGTATGGAGAAATTAGCACGCCTATATTTGAAGGAAGTAGTTTCCAGGCATGGTGTACCTATCTCCATCATATCTGATCGCGACACCCGATTCACATCACGTTTCTGGCAGTCATTACAAAAAGCATTGGGAACTCGATTAGATATGAGCACCGCTTATCACCCACAGACAGATGGTCAAAGTGAAAGAACAATACAAACATTAGAATACATGTTACGGGTATGCGTGATTGACTTTGGAACCAGTTGGGATCGACACTTACCGTTGGCAGAATTTTCATACAATAACAGCTATCATACGAGCATCAACGCAGCGCCATTTGAAGCACTTTACGGTAGAAAGTGCAGATCTCCTATCTGTTGGAGTGAAGTAGGAGAAAGAAAACTTACTGGACCAGAAATTATTCATGAAACCACCGACAAGATCATTCAAATACAACAGCGATTGAAAACGGCCATGAGTCGCCAAAAGAGTTATGCTGATGTAAGAAGAAAACCGCTAGAATTTCAAGTGGGTGACAAAGTCATGTTGAAAGTGTCACCCTGGAAAGGGTACGATTCGGTAAACGAGGAAAGCTAACTCCTAGGTACGTAGGACCCTTTGAAATCACCGAAAGAATTAGAGCATTTGCTTATCGATTAAAGCTACCGCAAGAACTTAGTAGTGTTCACGACACATTTCACGTGTCAAATTTTAAGAAATGTTTAGCTGAAGAGGATGTCGTAATTCCTCTTGACGAAATACGAATCAATGATAAACTCCATTTTGTCGAAGAACCTGTTGAAATCATGGACCGTGAGGTCAAACAATTAAAACAAAGCAAAATACCGATAGTTAGAGTTCGTTGGAATGCTAGACGAGGACCCGAGTTTACTTGGGAACGTGAGGATCAAATGAAGCAAAAGTATCCACATTTGTTCACTGATATCGCTCATAAAACAGGTACTACTCAAAATTTCGGGACGAAATTTTCTTTAACGGGGAGGTTATGTGATGACCCAGAAAATTTCGACTAATTTAAACCAATTCTCTATATGATTTAATATTATGTAAATATACATATAAATATATATATTATAAGATGTACAAGTAAAACACTAATTGCTATTGTAAAAACGACTTTGCTACAGTAAAACACTATTTGCTACAATAAAACACTATTTGCTACAGTGAAACCGTATTTTGTTACAGTAAACACTATTTGCTACAGTAAACACTATTTGCTCAGTTTTTCTGGTAATTTGACAAATCAAATTGTGCCATTACGTTCCTTATTGTTTAGAACATTAAGTTCATTTGAAACTCCATACTTACGAAATCTGGACCATTACTCGCTTTACTAGAGGTCGAGAGGAGAATAAAAAGGCAAAGAGCTCCAAAATATAAGAGAAAATATAAAACCCAATAACAACACGGATGTTACAAACCGTGGATATTAATACGAATAGCAATATAAAGACACGGTATAATTAAGGATAGTATCACCCCAAGGTAATAGTAGAAGTAAACATATTCTTCTGGAGGAATATTGAAAAGAAGGATGACAGAAATGATGATTAGGAAAATATTAAGGATTAGAACGGGATTAAGCATTTTCACAATCTTTTGGATGTATGAACTAAGAAAGAAAGTATAGGAATTATAAGAATAATAGAACAGAAGAGCTTAATTTATAATGGAAATATCAGATAGTGTAATCGAGGCAGATCACCGTATTTAATTATAGAGATCTTAATTTCCTTATTCGCCGAAGAATCAAATCTTTTAGATTTCGAAGATTTCCTCTAAATCCCTTGAATTTCGGAAATCAACCGTGACTACGTCACCAGGCAAGACGAATCTGCATTTATTCATTTCACTCGTTTGTGATAGCTTCATTCGTACTCTTCGAATAATTGAATTGTCTTATCCGTATTACTCAATGCTGATAAAATTCTATTTATCAACTCATATTCATCATGAAAACATTTTTATTGTTAGCCATGACGACCACAATCAAATTTCGGGACGAAATTTCTTTAACGGAAAAGTACTGTGACGGCCCAAAAATTTCCGATCAAATTTAAACTTTAATCTCAATATTATTTCGACACGATAAGTAAAATCTGTTATCTCGAGTTTCAAAATTTTGAAATATGTTCATGTACACATTTGACCTTTGAACTATTTATATGGATTCAGTGAACCTTGACTACTCCCGACGATTCACGAACAATTGTGTGTACTTAAATGTGTAAAAATATATATATTTATATAAATGTATATATATATAATATAAATAAAATACACTTTAAATAATTGGGATTAAATTGTAAAATAATAATTAGAATAATTAAATATAAATAAAAGGAATATATGAAATATAAATATATATTTAATATAAAAAAAATATAATAATATCATTAATAGGTTATATATATAAACTTGTTCGATTACGATTATGTGTATTAATATATATATATATATATATATATATATATATATATATATATATATATATATATATATATATATACAAATGATATATGTTCGTGAATCCGAGGCCAACCCTGCATTGTTCAACTGTTCAATAACGTCATATGTATTTTTACTACAAAATACAGTATTGTGAGTTTCATTTGCCTTTTTTACCCTTTATATTTTTGGGCTGAGAATACATGCGCAATTTTTATAAATGTTTTACAAAATAGACACAAGTAATTGAAACTACATTATACGGGTGAATGATCGAAGCCGAATATGCCCCTTTTGCTTGGTAAACTAAGAATCAGTAAACCGATCTACTAATTGACGCGAATCCTAAAGATATCTATTGGGCCTAACGAACCCCATCCAAAGTACCAGATGCTTTAGTACTTCGATGTTGTTTTTATCATGTCCGAAGAATTTCTCGGAATGATAGGGGATATACTTATATGCATCTTGTTAATGTCGGTTACCAGGTGTTCACCATATGAATGAATATTTTTGTCTCTTTGCATGGGACGTATATTTATGAGAACTGGAAATGAAATTCTTGTGGTCTATTAAAATGATGAAAATAAATGATTATGATAAACTAATGAACTCACCAACCTTTTGGTTGACACTTTAAAGCATGTTTATTCTCAGGTATTAAAGAAATCTTCCGCTGTGCATTTGCACATTTTAAAGATATTACTTGGAGTCTTTCATGGCATATTTCGAAGAACGTTGCATTCGAGTCATTGAGTTCATCAAAGATTATTATTAAGTCAATTTATAGTTGGATAATGGATATTATGATATGGTATGCATGCCTGTCAACTTTCATTGTATATGTTAATCATGTATGGATTTTGGAAATCATTTTAAGTCAAATTGACTTTTGTTGACTTTTGCATATTAGTCTCGAGCATTAGGATTGTGGTACACTATGACCTGACCTAAATTTCTATACAAATATTGACCAACATATAAATATATATACTTAATTTAGGTTCGTGAATCCGAGGCCAATCTTGCATTTGTTCAATGACATTATATGTATTTTTACTACGAAATACAGTATGGTGAGTTTCATTTGCCTTTTTACCCTTTATATTTTTGGGCTGAGAATACATGCGCAATTTTTATAATTGTTTTAGGAAATAGACACAAGTAATCGAAACTACATTATATGGTTGAATGATCGAAGCCGAATATGCCCCTTTTTGCTTGGTAACCTAAGAATTAGTAAACCGATCTACTAATTGACGCGAATCCTAAAGATAGAGATCTATTGGGCCTAACGAACCCCATCCAAAGTACCGAATGCTTTAGTACTTCGATGTTGTTTTTATCATGTCCGAAGGATTTCCTGGAATGATAGGGGATATTCTTATATGCATCTTGTTAATGTCGGTTACCAGGTGTTCAATCCATATGAATGATTTTTGTCTCTATGCATGGGACGTATATTTATGAGAACTGGAAATGAAATTCTTGTGGTCTATTAAAACAATGGAAATAAATGATTATGATAAACTAATGAACTCACCAACCTTTGGTTGACACTTTAAAGCATGTTTATTCTCAGGTGTTAAAGAAATCTTTCGCTTTGTATTTGCTCATTTTAGAGATATTACTTGGAGTCATTCATGGCATATTTCGAAAGACGTTGCATTCGAGTCATTGAGTTCATCAAGATTATTATTAAGTCAATTATAGTTGGGATAGTGGATTTTATGAAAGCGTATGCTTGTCTATCAATTTTCGAGGTAAAGAAAGTTTATCTTTTAAAAACGAATGCAATGTTTGTAAAATGTATCATATAGAGGTCAAATACCTCGCGATGTAATCAACTATTGTGAATCGTTTATAATGTATATGAACGGGTCCTTTCAGTTGGTATCAGAGAGGTGGTCTTAGTGAACCAGGTCTGCATTAATGAGTCTAACTGATAAGTCGTTAGGATGCATTAGTGAGTCTGGACTTCGACCGTGTCAGCATGTCAAAAGTTTTGCTTATCATTTCTAGTTGGAAATCATTTGCTTATCATCCTTATGAAAATACCTACTTATCATTATTAGTCTAGACACGTCTTGCTACATTAATTGCATGAGTAGTGTATAGACAAAATTCATATCTTAGCGTATCTGCTAAATCATATCTTATCGTATCTGTTACTTTAAACTTTGCCTGACATATCCCGCAAATTCCTCCGTAATCTACGAAATCTTTTGATCTATATATATATATATATATATATATATATATATATATATATATATATATATATATATATATATATATATATATATATATATATATATATATATCCTATGTAAATAGAATATCACCCGATAGCCGGAAAAATCATTTTATATCGAAAAATCCTTTATCAAAATCGTACGAAATGGAAATCGTTGTTAGTTCAAGTCACTCGGATTCCGAAATGGAATCTCACTCAAGCTCCGAAAGCAGTGTGACCGGAATGGATCAACCAATCAGTCATCACCTATTCTGGATGAATTGGGGATGGGTTCATAGCCTCCTCAATCATTGGAGACAAGAAGAAGGCGATCCTTTCCATCCACCACATTGCCCTCTTGACGAAGAACCTAAAGCACTTACCGGCGAACCTGTCCGAAACACTATTTTCTCTCTCATTTCCAGAGTATCTCATCACGATTACATACTACATCAAATTTTAGATTTTATTTATCCGCTCGTCCGAACCGACAATCACCCCGGTGTAATAGAAGAAGTCAACGAGCTTCGCGCTCGGGTAGTGGCTTTGGAGAATATGGTGCAAAGGTTACAAACACCAGCAGCAGCACCAGCAGCATAACCAGTACCACCATCATCAACGCCAACAGTACCATTACCACCTCCAACCACAACCGCGTTGTAAACCTCAACTTTACAATCTGTCCCACGAGCATCAACGTCATACGCACTATAGATACCAAGGAGTACCAACAATAATAACTGACGAAGTATTAACTCATAACCTCATTGGAGAAACATTCCGTGGCGATTATGTAATCTCTAAAGTCTTAGAGATTATCTAATCTAGCCCTAACCATAAATCAGTTAAGCGAACCAAAATGATAGAAGGAAGAGTAGAAACCCTGATAAAAATGGTGTGTGATTAACAAGCTAAACTTGTTTTACCAACATCATCAACAGTACCATCAGTGTCACCAGCATCGTCAGTACAGTCAACATCAGAATCAACAACACCTATAACATCACAAACTCCGTCAGTTCAAGAATCACTGTGGACATCATTACGAATCAATAACGCGTATATTGTATCAACGAGTTATGAAGAATTAACTTATTCCCTCTGAAGAAATTATATGTATATTTTATATATATATATATATATATTTTGAAATAAAAATAAATCTTTCTGTGCTAAGCTATTGTGTGTGAATCTTAACTACTCGGTTAATTCATATTACAAATATGCAATAATGTACGTCCCTCGCCAGCGACTTAACCATCGTTAACTACAATCTCTGTCTCAATTCAACAAAATTCCAATTCCTAATAATCAAGTATATATTTGATTTTACACTTCATCATTGATGTAACCGAAACTTTTCAGATAACATCATTCGTACTTTGCGAAGTTCACAAGAATTTAACAAAAACCAACACCACATCTCAACAAATAACGAAGTATTGATTCATAATTTCAATATTATTGAAGAAATACGTATTTAATCTCTAAAGCCTTCAATGGATTATTCAATTCTGGTTTCAACCATAAATCGAATGAGTTTAATATTGACTCATTGAAATCTATGTTACATCTGAAGAGAATATATACATATATATTTTCAAAAAGACTGTAATAAAATTCTTATGTACAAAATATTAATTGTGAAAACAAAAAATAACGGGTAGGTAATACCCGAGATATATATATATATATATATATATATATATATATATATATATATATATATATATATATATATATATATATATATATATATATATATTTACAATTGATATGTTACATTCTTCAAATCAGATTAAGCAAATTATCAACTATACTTCCTACTTTCACAATAATATACATTCTTTCATAGAAATCAAAACAATCATACTCATTCAAACCCAATTACATATTTTGATTTTGAAACCTCAGAATTCAATTCGAGATATAACCGGTACCATCACTTTTTTGATTCCTACATCTTTCGAAGCTATACTTTGACTTCAAAACTGTGTTAGAACATCAAATGTATATTAACGATTACAATCTGTGTTCAAACCCTTCAAAAATTTCTGAAGACACTTTAATTAATAAGCAATCGAGATGATGATCCAACCACATATTACCCACAGTTATGTACTTAAAAATCTCTCGAAACCAAAGTCATAATTCAACACATATATGTGTCAAATCCTTTGCCATTTATTAGGAAAAATAACTATGCAATTCCTTTTTCAAAGTAGCAAATTCTATCACAGCTCCAGCAAGACAACTTCGATTTTTCATTCGGAGTAACCTTATCATAATCTTGATAAAAATGTTGCCCTTTCGCCATTGTTACCGGGAAACCTTTCATATCTCACCACATTAGCTGTAAACTTATCAGCAACCGTAATGATCTGAGATTTTCTGAAAAATCATTATATTTATCAAAACCCCATCATTTACTCGTTCGCATCTTGTAACGAGAATTACCATACGAATCATCGGGAATTAGCAATCAGTATTTTGAAATTTCGCAGCATGTCCACGTCAACAGTTATATGTGTATATGTAACGTCTATCTCCTGAACTTACATACTTGAATGTGAAGTTTCTGAAAAACACCCTAAACTGCAGAATAGTTCTCGAAATTGATGATGAAGCAGCAAAAACTATAAAACAACCTTAACAGTAAAAAGTTTGATGATGATGAATAGTATGCCAGCAAAGCGCAGAAGAAGAGAAGTTTTGGAACTAGAAAATGGGTTGAGCAAAGTAGGAAGGAGGCTGTGGACAAATCACAAAGACTGAAACTGACTTCAAAGGGTCCAAATAATTCAGTACCTGCTGAAGTCATTAACGAATACCTTGCTTCTGACTCTAAACCCATGCGGACAATATCCTTCATTATCCTCTGATATTAGAAATTCTAAGATATCATCGTATATTTCATTATAAATATCCTCTATATTTCTGAAGATATTTTCATAATTATTCTTATCTGAGATCATTTACCTCTTCGCGCTATCTGTATTACATCATAAAAGAAACTATTTTAGTTTCTAAATTCTGAAACATTCGAGTTTAAAATAGGAATATTTTTGAAGTAGTGTTGGGAACTGAAGCATGAATTAGTATAATATAATGACACTTGATCAACGTGATTATATTACAGTGAGTCATGCTGAGTTTCTAAATGGAACGTGATGATTCACAGATCATAACATCATCATGTGCCATGTTATACGACTCTTGTATTCTATTTAACCTCTAAAATATCAAGAAAATATTTCTTGATGATTCGGCCTTTTCCAAGGTATTCTGGTAATTTGAAAAGTCAAGATCATGCCATCACAATTTCCTTCCTAAAACATTAACAATGTTCATTCCGAAATTCATATCTGTGAATTCTGGACCATTACAAGCGGTGCTTAATCGCAAGAAGAAGAAACGAAAGGACAAAACTCTAAAATAGAAATTGGGATATAAATTGCAACAAATAAAAGAGAGCATTAACTATGAATGACAATGATTAAAGAAGACAGAAGCAGAGACTTTGAAATATAAGGGAAGATATAAAGCCCAACGATAAACCGAAAATTATAAACCATATATATCGATGCATATAGCAATATAAAGACACGGGAGAACTAGAAACACTATAAACCCAAGAGTATAGTAGAAGTAAATAGATTCTTCCAGCGGTAGATGAAAAAGAAGAATGACCGATATGAAAGTTAGAAGTATATCGAGAATCAGAACTGGATGGAGCATATAGATGAATACTTTAAAATATGAGTTGAGGGGGAAAGAATAGAAGGTGATGAAACATGACTAGGAACTTAGAAATTAACAGATTTAACTCACACAATGGCGGAATAAGTGAATCAAACCCTCTAGTGAATAGGTTAAGTTTTTTTTGTTTTTTTTGATTAATTTAGTCAAACCACAACTAAATCAAGTGTGATTAGATCAACACCTAGAGCTATTATTCACCACCTGGGTGATTTGGACTGAGAGAGAATCGGAGGAGCTCACCAGATCTGAGTGTGTGTAACAAATGAGAGGCTTAACCTAAAAATGAAGAATATAAGACTTTATATACCCCTGCTGTTAACTCACTCGTACGATTCATCCATCACACGTACGAGTTAGCTTCATCAGCCGTACGGGTGATCACTCACTCATGTATTCTCATTTAGGTTGTAATTGTGACTTAGCTCAGCATCAACCGTGCGTATGAGCCTGTTAGCTGTACTATTGAGGCTTCACTAGTACGTCTGACTAAGTCTAACATAGTCAAACATCCAAATCTCATTCCTGCAGTTCCTGTAACCACATACAAACACGGATAGGATGATAACGAGCAATCATGTGGCTTGTAAACTGTTGTACCTGCAATGGACATGGGTAGATGTTTAGGGACTTGCATTAAATGCATCAACAGAAGGTGTGAGTTGTAAGGAAACGAAGGAGGTGAATTTATAAGAAAATCTCTGGCAGAACAATTAAAATGGACGATCGCATTTAAAGCGGATCCTAATTCCCTTAGTTACCGGAGAATCAAATCTTATTACGAAGATTTTCTTCAAATCCCTTGAAATCTGGAAATCAATCATATCTATGTCAAATGATAAGATGAATCTACACTTACTCATTTCACTCTTCTATGTTAGCTTCATTCGTACCCTTCATATAAATGGATTGTTTATCCAAATTATTCGCTGATGATAAAACTCTAATTTTCAGCCCGTATGCATCATGAAAACATACTTATTATCATTCACGACCTTTCCACTCAAATTTTGGGACGAAATTTCTTTAACGGGTAGGTACTGTGACAACCCGGAAATTTCCAACCAAATTTAAACTTTAATCTTTATATATTCCCGAAACGATAAGCAAAGTTTGTAAGTTGAATCTCAAGAATTTTAAACTGTGTTTATACATTCATTTAACCTCGACCAAATTCCAAAGATTCACGAACCATTATAGGAACGGATATGATTATATATATATGTATATATTATAACTTGAAAACATTAACAAAATATTAGACGTATAATACTTTACATAAACATATTTGTTTCGAAATATATATTCAAATAGTTATCAATGGGATAAGAAGATGTTATCAAATGATTGACTTAATAGATACATTGAATTATGATTACGAGTCCCTATTGAGAGGTCCACTTTGATTTAGAAAACCTTTCCTTTTTAACGGTATCCGGAATTGTTGGTAAAAGTGATTTACAAAAGTGTCATTTACAAGAGTTAGTTAAAAGTTAGTAATCATTTCCGTTTAAATTTCAAAAGTGTACTTTACTTTGATTAACTACTGTCCCTTGATAAATCAACCATTTAGTTTTTCATATTAAAAACATTGTTTGGTAGAATAACTACTAATATTTAAAAAGAGTTAAATTATATAAAACGAACTTTGAAATATAATTGGTTTTGAAAGACTAAATATTATATCATTAGATAAGTATTTCGAACATATATATTATGTACAAATTTAAAATTTTAAAATATATATATATATATATATATATATTAACTTAGTCATAAAACGTCTTAATTTAAAATAACATATTTTGATGAACAACGAGTCACTGATTTATAGAAGCAAATGACCACAACACTCAATTATGTAAACTACATTTTTATAAAGTAATTTGTTGATGAGAAAGTTAAATTATTAATAAGGGTACGCGTCGCGTAACGTAAAAGGCTAGTTTTCTAAACGTACGAAAGTGCGCTCGAAAAACCGAAAGTGGTACATGAGTCGTGAGACC
Organism: Rutidosis leptorrhynchoides; assembly: GCF_046630445.1. Taxonomy (NCBI): domain Eukaryota; kingdom Viridiplantae; phylum Streptophyta; class Magnoliopsida; order Asterales; family Asteraceae; genus Rutidosis; species Rutidosis leptorrhynchoides. Next base: position 256,974,446 of record NC_092339.1, read on the forward strand.
ACGTCCGTGTCATTTTTGTAAAAATTATATTTTTACCATGAGCGTAAATATAATATAATATTTAATTAATTCTAAAGATTAAATATATTATATATTAAATAATATATATAAAGTAAGTATTACGTATGTATATGATGTAAAAATGCGTGTCGGCAGTCTTGATTCGCACATGGGAGCTGAAAATTGTGTCCATGCAATCGTATGGACAAACCCTCTCAATACCATGCGATTGCATGGTTGGGGTTGGTGGCCAAAATCATTTAAAAGCCGAACTCGATCAACTCTGCAATTCATTTTCATATTACGGAGTGTTACTTAAATTATTATTATTATTATTAATCTTATTATTATTAGTATTAGTATTATTAGGAGTGATAATACTTGTATTATACATAAAATACTACGATAAGGGGTACGCGCGAGCTATTGCAACATGGGTTTTATGAGTGGGATAGGGCTAAGGAAACTATGGGTTATAGCTATGGAGGTGATGGGTATGGTTCATGAGTATGCTTTTAAGGTCAAATTTAGTGTTTGTCATCTTCGCTACGTCTACGTACCTTTCCTGCAATATTGAATCTCAATATTGATACGTGAGTACTTGTAAATTAATTTTTACTTATTGATAGTGTATCCCTGACTAGTGCTCGAGAATATAGGATTATGTATGCTTGTACTTTTGTTATTTCCCTTAGACAGGTTAGGTTGAATCTTGAATTAGTTACACTTGCAGTTGAGATAAGGTATAAGATATGCATGTCCTTGGAAAGCTAGCGAAAAATTAAGAACTTTTCCTTTAGATATCGAATGATTTCGATGAACGGATTAGAAGTTATAATCAATTGAATTTTCGATATTTTTATTAAAAATGATTATTATTATCGTCGTTATTATCGTCGTTCTAGTTTTTATCAAATTATTATTATTATTGTTATTATTATTATTATCAATAAACTGTATGATCATTAAAAATTGTTATTTTTATTATTACTATCGTTAAAGTTATAATTAGTATTATTATTATTATTATTATTATTATTATTATTATTATTATTATTATTATTATTATTATTATTATTATTATTATTATTATTATTATTATTATCATTAAAATAGTTATTTGTAATATCATTATCATAATATTAGTTATTATTAGTATTATTATAATTAAAATAGTAGTAGTAATACTTAATTATTATAATTACTATTATTATCATTAACATGAACGCGACATAAAAGACGATTAAAAACTATTAAACGAAATGATTATGAAATAATAAGTAAGAGTATCATGATGAAATTAAGATATTATAAGATATTTATTTAGATAAAATTATCGTTCTTATTATTTTATCATTACTATTATTATTAAAAGTATCGTTAGTATTAAAACTATCATTTTAACAAAAATTATCATCTTAATAGAAATGTCATTGTTATTATAAAATATCATTATTATTATCATTTTAAATAGAATTATTATTTTAAAGATAATATTAAAAAGCATCGTAAATATTAAAGTTATCATAATTAGAATTATCGTTTATTCATAATATCACTTTTAGTAAATATAAATATTGATATTATTATTAATAGAATAATACAAATTATTATTTCAAAATAATACAAGCTTTGCTTATTATTATTATCAATGTTATTTTATCAAATAAATATGTAATACAAAGATATTTTATTACGTGTAATATAATTACGTTAATACTACCTATAATATTATATTAAATGAACTTTATAAATTTTATTACTTAAGATATATAAAAGTATATTTTTATTATATAAATTTAAATAATAAATGATTTATATTATTTACTCTATTAAAATCTTTTAAAAATATTTTAAAAAAATAAAACGACGATATTCAAGTTATATGTTAATCATGTATGGATTTTGGAAATCATTTTAAGTCAAATTGACTTTTGTTGACTTTTGCATATTAGTCTCGAGCATTAGGATTATGATACACTATGACCTGACCTAAATTGCTATACAAATATTGACCAACATATAAATATATATACTTAATTTAGGTTCGTGAATCCGAGGCCAACCTTGCATTTGTTCAATGACGTTATATGTATTTTTACTACGAAATACAGTATGGTGAGTTTCATTTGCCTTTTTACCCTTTATATTTTTGGGCTGAGAATACATGCGCAATTTTTATAAATGTTTTACGAAATAGACACAAGTAATCGAAACTACATTATATGGTTGAATGATCGAAGCCGAATATGCCCCTTTTTGCTTGGTAACCTAAGAATTAGTAAACTGATCTACTAATTGACGCGAATCGTAAAGATAGATCTATTGGGCCTAACGAACCCCATCCAAAGTACCGGATGCTTTAGTACTTCGATGTTGTTTTTATCATGTCCGAAGGATTTCCCGGAATGATAGGGGATATTCTTATATGCATCTTGTTAATGTCGGTTACCAGGTGTTCAATCCATATGAATGATTTTTGTCTCTATGCATGGGATGTATATTTATGAGAACTGGAAATGAAATTCTTGTGGTCTATTAAAACAATGGAAATAAATGATTATGATAAACTAATGAACTCGCCAACCTTTTGGTTGACACTTTAAAGCATGTTTATTCTCAGGTGTTAAAGAAATCTTTCGCTGTGTATTTGCTCATTTTAGAGATATTACTTGGAGTCATTCATGGCATATTTCGAAAGACGTTGCATTCGAGTCATTGAGTTCATCAAGATAATTATTAAGTCAATTATAGTTGGGATAGTGGATTTTATGAAAGGGTATGCTTGTCTGTCAATTTTCGATGTAAAGAAAGTTTATCTTGTAAAAACGAATGCAATGTTTGTAAAATGTATCATATAGAGGTCAAATACCTCGTGATGTAATCAACTATTGTGAATCGTTTATAATGTATATGAACGGGTCCTTTCAGAGAGCCACCCGTGCAGCCACCCCAGCCAATCTAGACGACCCATCATCCGCCGATTCTTCATCCGATGACTCATCCTCTGACGACTCTAGTGACGAGGATTCAGATGAGGACCCTGATGATGCACCTATACAACCACCCTCTACCCCACCGAAGAAGCGGTACCATTTTGATGGTACCGTCATTCCAGGGATTAATGGTGGTCGACCATTCGTTGACGCTCATGGTCGGCGTCGTAAGGTTACCGCCCAAAAGTGGCTTGTACCGTACCCTGCTGATCCTTTTGTGCGTAAGCCTTACCGCTTTGCAGCCTCCACTTCTGAAGCCGGACCATCTGCACCACCGGCACCACCTGCACCACCGGCACGACCTCCACCATCAGCACCTCCTGCCCCACCATCTCCCACTGTCGAAGAACTGACAAGGGAGGTGGAGATCCTCTGTGCTCGGGTAGCTGAGCTCGAGGACTAGATATCCCACGTAACGGACATCCTTTACCCACCATCACCATAGGGCCTTTGTATTAGATTTCTTTATGTAATCTCATTTGTAGTTTTATGTTTTACTTATGTATTGTACGAACCTATGCGGATGTATGCGACTTATTATTAATGAATGGAACCTTGTGTTGTTTAATTCTTGCACGGTGTTCTATTTATGTTACTGTATGATGATTCTGTGGTATTTGTACCTAGTTGCGTTACTTAATTAGCATGTTTTGTGTTGATTCCATGCTGGTTACCTGATGTGTAATTTCATACTCTAAATTATTAGCTAAATACCTATCGATTATCACACAATACAGGCAACTATAACCAGTTCGTGTAGTAATTAAACAAGTATTTGACCAATTCGTTCCACAGAGAGCAGGTAATTGAAAACTTGAACTATTAATTATTCTAAGATTTAAAAGGGGGGTTTTGTTGTAAAACTGATTAAACGCGAAAGTAAATTAAACTTAACTCAATAAGAAGCAAACGTATCCACTTAGATTCAATTCCCTAGGCTAGGATTGCTCGTTTAAACCCGTTAATTAAACAATTACAATGATGTGACACTGTATTTATCTGTCGATTCCTACAGTTTAAGACTAATAACCTAAGTATAACTGTCGTTAACCTAGAGTTACTAACCAATTCACAATGATATTACTCAAGATTATAATCTAACTTAGGTTGGTTTGGTGTCCCTTACAACCTCACAATTATTGCAACTAATTTCAAGCTCAACCACTGTACGATTAATTTTATTATCGGTGTCCCTCATAAAATCTCACGTATTCCTAAATTATTCACGTTCAATAATCTAGTAAAAACTATTAATCAATTTAACTGTTGTTAGTTAACCAATAACTTCCGTGATTTAACAATCAATAAGCTTTAATAACGGTGGATCTTAGCTAGACATAAACTTGTGTAATTTTAATTAATTGTTATTAACCAAAAGATCGCAATCCATCACCTAGGTTCATGCATCTAAGCGAATACTAAATATTTAGCTACTCATGGTAAAACAAAGAACAAATAAATAAGAAGAACAATTAAACATAATCATTGAATTGAATGAAGAACAAATTAATAAAAGTAATTAAACTAACCAAGAATGATATTGTAGCTTAAACCCTTGTAAAATAATGAAGAAAGACAAAGAAATTCGTAACTAATGTTGCTGTGGAAGAAAATTCGTAAATAAAACTGCATACCCTAAATTGGGGTAAAATTCGTCTATTTATAGAATCTGGAAAAACACCTGAAACCGACTCATGTCGCGTTCCGCGACACATCATCGCGATCCGCGACAACCTCATCGCGTAACGCGATGACCAGGACGTGACAAAGCTGATTCAAACGCGATAGAATGGTCAGAACGGTCCCTTTTCCATATCGCGTTCTGATGCACTTCATCATGTATCACGATGACCAAAACGCGATAAAACTCATCCTGAAGCGATGGAAACTGACTTTTTCACCCGAGGCACGTTTATCTTCAACTCTAACTCCTTTTTGGCTATATCTTCAATAAAAAACATCATTAACGAGCTAACGAACCATATCTTGACACTTTCTTCATTTTAAACTCAAATAACTCGATTTCTCCATCAAAGTCTTCAAAATATTAACAAATGGAACAAGATAATGCCCAAAATATATGTATAAAAATGGCGTTATCAAAATCCCCCACACTTGAACCTTGCTTGTCCTCAAGCAAGTCAATCTCGAACCAATAAATGTACGAATAATCTTCAACAAAATTCCGCAAGATTCAAGCCTTCAAGTCAATCCTCCACAAGCTCTCGTACTCTTCATCTTTTCACGAATAAGCTTATTCTCTCACAAAACAATTCCTCACATTCCTGTCACTTACAAAACAACATTCAAACCATCAAAAGCACCCCCCTTTCTCCCCCCATTTTCATTCAAACACATTTCAAAAACAATATCCTAAGTGGCCCTTATTGCAAACAAATTTTCATAAAACATCCTTTCTAGGTCATGAATTGAGATGTAAAGACAATTTGGGTTGAGAACTCAAACTCCAAAAATTTCCATAACTTTACTTCTTAACAAAAACCTTTCATCTCAAAGCCTGAACTCTTTTCACTTAACTTTCCCTAAAAATCACATTACTAGGCTTTCCATATCCTTCTTTTCTTTGCATCAATCAACCCTTAAGACCTAATTTTCCAACCTCAATAACTTATCACCAATAAACATTCAAAATACAATTGGTGTAACATGATTACAAATGATAAAAACAATCTTACGTTATAAGGTTTAGAATTTGTAACATGACCCTTATTTGCATCAAGATAGCCTACTAACAATATTTAAGGCGCTATTGCAAATACCAATACTTCACAATTTAATCAAAGATCCAGTTATAAATAGATTCATACCTGTGTTTATGATTTCATTTCATGCTGATAATTTCTAAATATGCAAGCTATCCACATGCTGGTCACATCTCTCTTATCCAAAGTACCCCGCAAAGGTAACTCTTCCCAAGGTCTAGTCTTATTAGGCATTTCCCACATCATGAGTCAAAGATGATCACTGCTGCATAATTATGAGACGAGTACCTAAAGATGATCACCTTGCCTTGAGATAGTAATGTCCTTGACCCGTGTAGCGAACCTTCAACCAACCGATCCCAAACCGAAAAAAGGTCTTAGGTGGTTAGGTGATCTAGCACCCCAAAGGATATATCGGCTCGAGTCTTAGAAACTACTACTTAAGCTCGGATCTCATAAGCATTTTTTTTTTCTTTCTTTTTTTTTCATTTTTTTTTTTTTGAATTTATATTGTTTTTGGATTTTTCATGGTTTAATAATTAAAGGAAAAATACACATAATTTACCTAACAAAGAAAAACAACAATACAAAACTCTACACGATTTGATTTTTTAACGAGTCATTTTCTCGACTCATCCCCATGCTCATGTGTCTTTCGGGTAGAGGGTGAGGTCCTCCCTCTCGGTGTTATCGAATGCCTCGTGATACAATTTTAACCTATGACCATTCACCTTAAAACTTCTACCCTCATTATCTAACAATTCCACGTGCCCGGCCGGAAAAGCTTTCTTCACCACGAATGGACCGGACCATCGTGACCTAAGCTTTCCGGCAGAGAATTTAAACTTAGATTGAAATAACAAAACTTTATCACCCGGTTCAAATTCTTTTCTCATCTTCAAACGCGCATCATGCCATAACTTCGTCTTCTCCTTATAAATGCGCGAATTCTCATAAGCATAGTTTCGCAATTCCTCAAGTTCTTGAATTTGCAAAAACCGATGTTCTCCCGCTTCCTTAAGGTCCGTATTACACTATTTAAGTGCCCAATACGCCTTATGCTCCACTTCAACCGGTAAATGACACGCTTTTCCATAAATGAGATGGAATGGTGTAGTACCAATGGGCGTTTTATATGCCGTTCGAAATGCCCATAGCGCGTCATTCAACTTCCGGTTCTAAATCTTAGGATTGTTTTTAACCGTTCTTTCAAGAATGCGTTTTAGCGTGCGGTTAGTATTCTCAACATGGCCACTCGTTTGAGGGTGGTAAGCCATGGAGAAACGGTGGGTTACTCCATACTTCTTAAGCACCTTCTCGAGTAGTTGATTTGCAAAGTGCGTACCGCGATCACTAATCAAGGCTTTTGGAAGCCCGAAACGCGAAAAGAGATTTTTAAGGAAGTCAACAACGACTCTTGCGTCATTAGTAGGCAAAGTTTTGGTCTCCGCCCACTTTGACACATAGTCAACCGCCACAAGGATGTATTTGCATTTGTTGGATGCGGGAAAAGGTCCCATGAAGTCTATCCCCCAAATGTCAAATATCTCACAAACTTGAATACTCGTTTGGGGCACCTCATCTCTTTTGGAGATGTTTCCTGCCCTTTGGCAAGCATCACAAGTTTTGATAAAGGCACTAGCATCTTTGAAAATGGTAGGCCAATAGAATCCCGAATCGAATATTTTCTTAGCCGTATAATTAGCTCCAAGATGCCCACCTGTGGCTCCTTGGTGACAATGCTCTAAAATTTGTTGAGCTTCCTTCCCATAAACACAACGACGAATCACTTGATCCGCCCCAATTCGAAAAAGATGTGGGGCATCCCAAAAGTAGAACTTAATATCCGCAAAGAATTTCTTCTTTTGTTGGTAAGTTAAGCCTTTGGAAAGAATGCCCGCGGCTAGATAATTAGCAATATCGGCGAACCAAGGAGTTTCGGATTCAATTTCGATACCCATAAGGGACTCATCGGGGAATGTATCATGAATGTACGATTCATTGAGTTCCTCTAGGTTTGGATTTTCAAGACGAGATAAATGATCTGCGGCTAAATTTTCGGAACCCTTTTTATCCTTGATCTCAATGTCAAATTCTTGGAGAAGAAAAATCTAACGAATGAGTCTAGGCTTAGCATCTTGTTTAGAGAACAAGTACTTAAGGGCCGAATGATCGGTGTAAACGATCATTTTAGACAACACCAAATATGACCTAAATTTATCAAACGCAAAGACGACCGCAAGGAGCTCCTTTTCTGTGGTGGTATAGTTCAATTGAGCTCCCGTAAGTGTCTTACTCGCGTAATAAATAGGTTTAAAGTGATTAACGTGGCGTTGACCTAAAACCACGCCTAGCGCGAAATCACTAGCATCACACATAAGCTCGAAAGGTTGAGACCAATCGGGAGATACCATGATAGGAGCATGTGTGAGCTTCTCTTTTAAGAAGTTGAAAGCGTTCTCGTATTCGATATTAAAGTCGAAAGGAACGTCCTTCTCAAGGAGTTTGGTCAATGGTCGGGCAATCTTAGAGAAGTCCTTAATGAACCGTCTATAGAATCCCGCATGACCAAGAAAACTACGAATGGCTTTAACGTTTGTAGGTTTTGGAAGGCCCGAAATAACATCAATTTTGGCCTTATCAACCTCAATACCTGCACGAGAGATTTTGTGCCCTAAGACAATGCCTTCCTTCACCATGAAGTGGCATTTTTCCCAATTAAGAACAAGGTTTGATTCCTCGCACCTTTTGAGCACTTTCTCAAGATTAGCAAGACACGAATCGAAAGAGTCTCCAAAGACAGAAAAATCGTCCATGAAAACTTCCATGAAGTCCTCGATCATGTCATGAAAGATGGCGACCATACACCTTTGGAAGGTGCTCGGGGCATTGCATAGCCCGAATGACATTCGCCGATAAGCAAAGGTACCGAAAGGACAAGTAAATGTGGTTTTATCTTGGTCCTTCGGATCAATGGGGATTTAGAAGTAGCCTGAGAATCCATCTAGGAAACAATAGAACTCCCTTCCCGCTAAACGCTCAAGCATCTGATCGATAAATGGGAGCAGAAAGTGGTCCTTCCTAGTGGCGTCGTTCAAACGACGATAATCGATACAAACTCTTCATCCCGTGACAGTACGAGTAGGGACAAGTTCGTCCTTCTCATTGAGAACAACATTCGTGCCTCCCTTTTTGGGCACAACCTGAACAGGGCTTACCCACGGGCTGTCCGACATGGGATAAATTAACCCGGCATCGAGCAATTTAACCACCTCTTTTTTTATGACCTCTTTCATATTCGGGTTTAGACGACGTTGCCTTTGCACCACGGGTTTAAAATCATCTTTCATAAGGATTCGATGAGTACAAAAGGCCGGATTGATGCCCGGTATGTCCGAGGTTTTCCAAGCTATTACCCTCTTGTGGGATTTAAGAACGGAAACCAACCGACCCTTTTGGTCGCCGGTAAGTGTCGAAGAAATAATAACCGGCAATTGGGACGTACCTTGAAGATAAGCATATTCCATGTGAGGTGGAAGCTCCTTAAGCTCCAAGGTGGGTGGTTCTTCAAGAGATGTTTTGATACGGAATTCATTTTTCAACCGGATAGTTTCAAATGATTCTGATTCTTTAAGCTCATCCTCTTTAAGCAATTCCTCCAACTCAACTTTCGGGTCGAAGTCACCGTTGACTTCACCCATCATGATTACATCCGACGTGTCTACACTTAATAATTCCTGTAAATCATGCTCAACACAATTGTCAATAACATCAATAGCAAAACATTCATCATCGGTTAAAATAGGGTGTCTCATGGCTTTATTAATGTGACAAATCACCCTCTCATTCCCAACACCTAAGCTAAGTTGTTCTTTTTAAACGTGGATGATAGCATCCACGGTGTTAATGAATGGTCGACCTAGGATAATGGGCACCTTAGTGTCCTCTCTCATCTCTAAGATCACGAAATCAACTGGAAATACAAGTGACTCAACCTTTACCAATATGTCCTCGGCTATTCCAATGGGGGTATCAAAAGAGTGGTTCGCTAAGTGAATCCCCATTCTTGTAGGTTTCAAGTCACCTAGGCCGAGTTTAAGATATAACGAATATGGCATAAGGTTAACACTAGCACTTAAGTTGGCAAGTGCGTCGTACACATCCGAATTACCCATAGCGTAAGGAATAAGAAAACTACCCGGGTCGCCCAATTTTGGAGGCATCTTACTCTTTTTCAAGATGGCCGAACATTCCTTATGGAGGAATGCGGTACTTACCTTTCTTGGAGATTAGATCTTTGAGAAACTTCCCATAATTAGGCATCCCTTGGAGCACTTCCGCGAGTGGCATATTCACGCTAATCTGCTTAATCATGTTTGCAAATTTCTGATATTGACTAGCGAGCTTATCCTTTTTTAACGCTTTCGGGTAAGGAATTGGTGCTTTGTATTCCTTCAACGGCGGTGATTTAGTTATGATCTCCGGCGGATCATCTTCCTTTTTCTCTTCGTCAGGCGACTTTTCTAACTCGGACTCTTTCTCCTTTTCCTCCTCATTAATAGGTACCTGCAAAACATTAGAAGAAACAATAGGAGAAGATTTCGGAGTCTCCTTATTAGTAACCAAACCACTTCGAGTGGTTATAGCATTCACGTGCTCATTTCTAGCCGGCATCTTGTTGTTGGGATTAGATTGCGTATTAGCTGGGAGAGCACCCGGTGGTCTCTCCGATAACGATTGAGCAATACGTCCCACATCCCGTTCCAAGTTCTGAATAGAAGCCTGCTGATTTCTAACTTGCTGTTTTGTAGATTCCCCATCTTGCCTCAAAGCAGTGATACTCTCATCTGTTTTCATGATAAAACCCCTTAGCAATTCTTCCAACGGAGGCATCTTATTTTCTGGCTGTTGAACTGGTGGCACAGGCTGCTGGAAATTCCTAGGTGGTGCTTGCGGATTTCTATTATTAAACCCAGGCGGCCTGTACGGATATACCTTCTGATTGCCCTGATAACCCTGATTACCTTGATAAACTTGATTACCACTCTGATAATTGTTACCACCCATATTGCTCGCCTGATTGAAAAACTGTCTCCCACCTGAAAATTCATTAAGGGTAAAATCACTCTTCTTAACGTAACCCAGATAATTAGCCTGTTCCTCCATTGATGCTTGATCACAATCTTTGGTAAGATGCGGTCCTTGGCATAATTCACAACCCACCTTCATAGCATGCATCTCTTTAGTCATCGATTCCATTTGTCTTTTAACAGTTGCTAGTTGTGCTCTAACCGATGCGAGCGCATCACTAGTTTCGGTACTAGCGACATGAGAAGAGCGAGAAATATCTAATTCTTGATGCCAATCATACGAATGCGTGGCAGTATCTGAGATGATTTCGTAAGCGTCATCTGGAGTCTTTTTCATCAAAGAACCACCTGCAGCAATATCAAGTTCTTTCCGTGTCGGCACATTAACACCTTTGTAGAAAATTTGGACCTTATTGAAGTTGTTCAACCCGTGTTGAGGACAATTACGTAACATTTTTCCGAATCGTGTCCAAGCATCATAAAGTGTCTCATGTGGCTTCTGAAGAAAGTGATTAATTTCGTTCTGCAGTTGAGTGGCCTTTGCAGCTGGGAAGAAACGTTGCAAAAATTTATCTTCCATTGTAGCCCAACTATCAATTTCACCTTCATGCAATGAGTCTAACCAATCCTTGGCGTCATCTTTCAAAGACCAAGGAAAAACCCTCAAATAGATAATTGTTTCCGCGATATTTGCAATCTTGAACAAGTTGCAAATGCTTTTAAAGTTCCGAAGATGCTCGAATGCATCCTCTTTCGGTGTACCCCTGAACTGACATTGATGAGTTATCATATTAAGAATCTGTCCCTTGACTTCAAAATCTGTAGTGACTGGTGGCTGCCTGATAGCATGTCCGTTACCAACCCTTGTGGCTTTCATCAATGCTTCCATAGTCTGTCCTGCTGCTCCTTCAACTATGTTAACTTCTTCCTTAATATACTCAAAATCCAGAATATAAAAAGGTAACTCAGCGAAATCCTCGGCGATTTCCTGTTCTTCTTTAGCTTTGCTGCGTGTGTAGTAAACTCTAGACGGTTCCAGAGTTATTTGTACCTAACCTGCGATCACAGCACAACAAAACCGCGCGTAAAATCAAACAAAAATAACAGAAAAGGAACTTTTGCAAGAATTGCTTCTCACAAAAGGATCGAATAATCAAAAGCTTAACCAAATTTCCAATAATTACACCGCTCCCCGGCAGCGGAGCCAAAAAGTTGATGTGTAATTTCGTACTCTAAATTATTAGCTAAATACCTATCGATTATCACACAATACAGGCAACTATAACCAGTTCGTGTAGTAATTAAACAAGTATTTGACCAATTCATTCCACAGAGAGCAGGTAATTGAAAACTTGAACTATTAATTATTCTAAGATTTAAAAGGGGGGTTTTGTTGTAAAACTGATTAAACGCGAAAGTAAATTAAACTTAACTCAATAAGAAGCAAACGTATCCACTTAGATTCAATTCCCTAGGCTAGGATTGCTCGTTTAAACCCATTAATTAAACAATTACAATGATGTGACACTGTATTTATCTGTCGATTCCTACAGTTTAAGACTAATAACCTAAGTATAACTGTCGTTAACCTAGAGTTACTAACCAATTCACAATGATATTACTCAAGATTATAATCTAACTTAGGTTGGTTTGGTGTCCCTTACAACCTCACAATTATTGCAACTAATTTCAAGCTCAACCACTATACGATTAATTTTATTATCGGTGTCCCTCATAAAATCTCACGTATTCCTAAATTATTCACGTTCAATAATCTAGTAAAAGCTATTAATCAATTTAACTGTCATTAGTTAACCAATAACTTCCGTGATTTAACAATCAATAAGCTTTAATAACGGTGGATCTTAGCTAGACATAAACTTGTGTAATTTTAATTAATTGTTATTAACCAAAAGATCGCAAGCCATCACCTAGGTTCATGCATCTAAGCGAATACTAAATATTTAGCTACTCATGGTAAAACAAAGAACAAATAAATAAGAAGAACAATTAAACATAATCATTGAATTGAATGAAGAACAAATTAATAAAAGTAATTAAACTAACCAAGAATGATATTGTAGCTTAAACCCTTGTAAAATAATGAAGAAAGACAAAGAAATTCGTAACTAATGTTGCTGTGGAAGAAAATTCGTAAATAAAGCTGCATACCCTAAATTGGGGTAAAATTCGTCTATTTATAGAATCTGGAAAAACAGCTGAAACCGACTCATGTCGCGTTCCGCGACACACCATCGCGATCCGCGACAACCTCATCGCGTAACGCGATGACCAGGACGCGACAAAGCTGATTCAAACGCGATAGAATGGTCAGAACGGTCCCTTTTCCATATCGCGTTCTGATGCACTTCATCATGTATCACGATGACCAAAACGCGATAAAACTCATCCTGAAGCGATGGAAACTGACTTTTTCACCCGGGGCACGTTTATCTTCAACTCTAACTCCTTTTTGGCTATATCTTCAATAAAAAACATCATTAACGAGCTAACAAACCATATCTTGACACTTTCTTCATTTTAAACTCAAATAACTCGATTTCTCCATCAAAGTCTTCAAAATATTAACAAATGGAACAAGATAATGCCCAAAATATATGTATAAAAATGGCGTTATCAAAATCCCCCACACTTGAACCTTGCTTGTCCTCAAGCAAGTCAATCTCGAACCAATAAATGTACGAATAATCTTCAACAAAATGCCGCAAGATTCAAGCCTTCAAGTCAATCCTCCACAAGCTCTCGTACTCTTCATCTTTTCACGAATAAGCTTATTCTCTCACAAAACAACTCCTCACATTCCTGTCACTTACAAAACAACATTCAAACCATCAAAAGCACCCCCCTTTCTCCCCCCATTTTCATTCAAACACATTTCAAAAACAATATCCTAAGTGGCCCTTATTGCAAACAAATTTTCATAAAACATCCTTTCTAGGTCATGAATTGAGATGTAAAGACAATTTGGGTTGAGAACTCAAACTCCAAAAATTTCCATAACTTTACTTCTTAACAAAAACCTTTCATCTCAAAGCCTGAACTCTTTTCACTTAACTTTCCCTAAAAATCACATTACTAGGCTTTCCATATCCTTCTTTTCTTTGCATCAATCAACCCTTAAGACCTAATTTTCCAACCTCAATAACTAATCACCAATATACATTCAAAATACAATTGGTGTAACATGATTACAAATGATAAAAACAATCTTACGTTATAAGGTTTAGAATTTGTAACATGACCCTTATTTGCATCAAGATAGCCTACTAACAATATTTAAGGCGCTATTGCAAATACCAATACTTCACAATTTAATCAAAGATCCAGTTATAAATAGATTCATACCTGTGTTTATGTAGAGAAATCCGTTTAACTTTTTAACTCTCTCGATTCCATTTCATGCTGATAATTTCTAAATATGCAAGCTATCCACATGCTGGTCACATCTCTCTTATCCAAAGTACCCCGCAAAGGTAACTCTTCCCAAGGTCTAGTCTTATTAGGCATTTCCCACATCATGAGTCAAAGATGATCACTGCTGCATAATTATGAGACGAGTACCTAAAGATGATCACCTTGCCTTGAGATAGTAACGTCCTTGACCCGTGTAGCGAACCTTCAACCAACCGATCCCAAACCGAAAAAAGGTCTTAGGTGGTTAGGTGATCTAGCACCCCAAAGGATCTATCGGCTCGAGTCTTAGAAACTACTACTTAAGCTCGGATCTCATAAGCATTTTTTTTTCTTTCTTTTTTTTTCATTTTTTTTTTTTTGAATTTATATTGTTTTTTGATTTTTCATGGTTTAATAATTAAAGCAAAAATACACATAATTTACCTAACAAAGAAAAACAACAATACAAAACTCTACACGATTTGATTTTTTAACGAGTCGTTTTCTCGACTCATCCCCATGCTCATGTGTCTTTCGGGTAGAGGGTGAGGTCCTCCCTCTCGGTGTTATCGAATGCCTCGTGATACAATTTTAACCTATGACCATTCACCTTAAAACTTCTACCCTCGTTATCTAACAATTCCACGTGCCCGGCCGGAAAAGCTTTCTTCACCACGAATGGACCGGACCATCGTGACCTAAGCTTTCCGGCAGAGAATTTAAACTTAGATTGAAATAACAAAACTTTATCACCCAGTTCAAATTCTTTTCTCATCTTCAAACGCGCATCATGCCATAACTTCGTCTTCTCCTTATAAATGCGCGAATTCTCATAAGCATGGTTTCGCAATTCCTCAAGTTCATGAATTTGCAAAAACTGATGTTCTCCCGCTTCCTTAAGGTCCGTATTACACTGTTTAAGTGCCCAATACGCCTTATGCTCCACTTCAACCGGTAAATGACACGAGGGTTTCAAAGGAAACAATAACGGTGGGAACCCCAATCCGAACACCAACTCGAACCCCAACTACAAGGGTACTCTACCACAGTGCAAGAGGTGCTACAAGCACCATACCGGGTACTGTAACGTTGTTTGTGAAAAATGCAAAAAAGACCAGGCATATTGGCAGGGACTGCAAGATCACCACCATGACTGGGAAGCCGAACCCCAATGGACCGAGAAAGTGTTATGAATGCGGACAGATGGGCCACTTCAGAAATGAGTGTCCCAACAAGCGAAAGGACGGCGGACCACCGCGTGGACGAGCTTTCAATGTAAATGCAAGGGATGCTCGTCAGAACCCCGACTTGGTGACAGGTATATTCACTATCAACAATCTATTAGCTTCTGTCATATTTGATACTGGTGCCGATAGGAGTTATGTATGTAGACACTTTTGCGATAAGATAAATTGGTCGTTAGTTCCTTTAAAGGAGAGTATGCTTGTAGAGGCAGCCAATGGAAAACTTGAGAAAGTTGACCAAATTAGCCGAGGAGCTATTATCAACATAGCTGGTGTAGATTTCGAGATTGACTTAATACCCATTAAGTTGGGAAGCTTTGATGTTATTGTCGGTATGGACTGGTTGACCAAGATAAAGGCTGAAATTATCTGTGGAGATAAAGCTCTTCGTATACCACACGGAGATGGTGAGCCATTGATTATTTACGAAGAGAGATGTAGCTCGAAACTGAATCTCATTAGTTGCATGAAAGCGCAAAAGATCATGAAGAAAGGACGCCTTGCTGTTTTGGCACATGTGAAAACGTTAGAAACCGAGGTGAAGAGTGTGAACGATGTTCGAATTGTGAACGAGTTTTTCGATGTCTTTCCAGAGGAATTGCTTGGATTACCGCCACCGAGAGCAGTAGAGTTTCAGATCGATTTAGTGCCAGGAGCTGCACCTGTAGCTTCCGTACCTTATCGACTCGCACCTTTCGAAATGCAAGAGTTGCAGAGCCAATTACAAGAACTGCTAGACCGTGGATTTATCCAACCAAGTTTCTCGCCTTGGGGCGCACCTGTTTTGTTTGTGAAGAAGAAGGACGGATCCTTCCGCATGTGTATCGACTACCGTGAACTCAACAAATTGACGATCAAGAATCGGTATCCACTCCCACGAATTGATAATCTTTTTGATCAGCTGTGATGTGTGCGAGGTGTATTAGGAAATAGTATTATTTGTAACAACGAAATAATATTAAATACCATACAATTTTACACAAGATATTTATTTATTTATAAAATGGATATACCTAAACCTTGCTACAACACTTATAGGCAGTGTACCTAATCGTATAGTAGTGTAGTTTTTAGTAAGTTCGGTTCGTCCACAGGGAACTCTTAAACAAGCTTAACGCTATAATTTTAAAAACTATATTTGTAAAAATACAAAAATATATATAAGTAATATTATTATTATAAAAAGGGGGTTTTTACCGTTTAATGACCGGTTTGTCGATTTTAAAACTTTAGTCGCAGTTAAAACCTGATGTAAAATATTAAATAAATAAAAGACTTAATTTAAAGCGTAAAGTAAATAATGATAATGAAATTGCGATAAATAA
This sequence comes from Rutidosis leptorrhynchoides, assembly GCF_046630445.1. NCBI lineage: Eukaryota > Viridiplantae > Streptophyta > Magnoliopsida > Asterales > Asteraceae > Rutidosis > Rutidosis leptorrhynchoides. The sequence goes on from NC_092339.1 coordinate 256,991,238, forward strand.
AATTGCGATAATTAAAAAGTACGATAATTAAAAGTGCAATTAAATACAATGACAATAAATAAAAGTGCGATAATTAAAAGTGCAATTAAATATGAAATAAAAGAATTATGCTTATTTAAACTTCCGTAATCATGATGTTTGACGTGTTGATTTTAGTTTATTCACATGGGTTAATTGTCCTTTGTCCTGGATTATTTAATATGTCCGTCTGGTTTTTGTCCATAACAGTCCATCAGTCATAAATTTAAAGTGCGAGCGTCCTCGTCAAATTATCCTTATATCCGAAGTCAAATATTCCAACTAATTGGGGACTTAAACGGTAACAAGGTTTTAATACTTTGTTTAATAATTACACCAGGATATCGACTGCGTGTAATGTGACGACCCGGATATTTCCGACCAGATAAGCAAAGTCTATAATGTTGAGTCTCAAAAATTTTGGAACTATGTTCATATATTCAATTACCTTCGACCAGTTTCGACGATTCACGAACCATTAATTGTAAATAGATATGTATGTATATATATATATATATATATATATATATATATATATATATATATATATATATATATATATATATGGTAATTGAAAATATAATTTGAAATATTATATGTTATTGCTATTAAAATTTAATTATGTAAAATAAAATAAAAATAGGATATTATAATAATTATTATTTAAAATATATCTATATATATAAATAAAGTGTATTCAAAAAAATAAATATTAAATGATTGTAATACTCATTTGATGTCCCGATTGATATTAAGTAAGTTAAATTCAAACTTATATGATTTTAAAATAAACGGTGATTCGAAATTGAGTTCTATAAATTTTAGGCTTACTAAAAATGTATTTAGGACCTAGTTATTAAATTTTAACACTTTTTATGAGAGGGACAGTTGATGTATTTTTATTTAACAAATTAAGGATCGAATTTAATACTATAATGACTAAAATAAATAAAGATAGTTAAAATAAAAATTTGAGATTTTTCAGATGACTTTTTATCCGCCCATAATTATCAACGGAGTACGAAATTCAGTTCGTGAAAGGAATAGTAGACGACGGCTAAGAATTCACACGTTTATATTATATATTTATATTATATTATAATTATTATTATATTATTATTAATAAATATTTGTAACTGATTTTGTCTCATTATCACTTCTTTATCTTAAATACATACACACATGTGATCGTACATTATCCACCACCTCAACTTTTCCCTTTTCAAACTTCACTGTACTTAATTAAAATGAATTCAATCAAATTTCTGTTTTGGCTTTGTTCCCTTATCATCTTACATATTAAAGTATATATGGTATGCATAGATATAACTTGCATACTACCTAACCATCACCAACTTATTCCCTCTAACCCTTCACCATTCTTTCGCTTGTTTCTTTTCTGTTAGTCGAGTACATCAACCTTCAATCTCCACAACTGTAACCACGTTCATGATACTCAATCATCACACTCGCTAAATCGAAACTCACTTGTTGCTCAGTTTCGATCACTACACATGAACACCTTCATCTCTCTCTCTCTCTCTCTACAATTCTTCAATGTAAACCACCCCATCATCTAACACCACTATTATCTGCCAATCTATCTCTCTTCTTCTTTACAAACCCAACACCTTAATTCTTGCTACTGCTTCCAGATTCAAGAAACACCCGAGACAATCACCATATCACCATCATAATGTTCATCTTATTTCGTGTTTTGGATCAAAAACTCCCAAACTACCATTAACCCATCGCTTCTTACACCTAGCTTGCACCCCAATTTAACACCATCTAAACCCACTATGTTTGCTACTATATGGTTATATTAATCACCCACAATCGAAACCTATCACCTACATCGTCACCACTTCACTACCATCGACACTCTCAAACAACTCATATCATTCACCACCCTCTCATGTTTTCTACTACGTTTTCCGTTTATATTTTTTTTTCTCTTTTCGATCACCATAACCACCAACACGAGCCACCTTCTTCACCTCCGGCCACTCTCTTAACCGCCACTATCACCAAAACCATAATGTTTGTATCGATTTCCGATTTCCTTTTAACACCCATATCACCTCACAACCGTTACCTCCATCCCAAACCGCAACCATGATGAACCAACCAATCCCCACCTTGATAAACCCCTACACAAGCACCACCGTAACAAACCCATTTTTTTTCTTTCTTTCTGTTTACTCCTACTGATTGAAATAACCCAATACCATTATCGTGATTCATTCTACTTTTACTCACTCATTTCTGATTCTGTTACAATTGAAAGACCAACACCATCGTTCACCTATTCAAAACCCATGACCAACGATTTACTACTTCTGTCCCTATTCGACTGTCACTCAATGAAATCCCATCATTATATTCTGCTAACTGCTACGCTATTATACTGTTTCTGCTTCAACCGAAAACAAATAACAAACTGCCACCAGTTGCGTATTTTTTTCTTCTGATTAATAGAGCAGTGAAAAGGTGATAATAAAATAAAGGTAATGATAAGGAGGCTATATAGCTTCTCGAAAATATGGCTGTGTTTATATCTATGTTGTTAATGGATGACAGCAATGCAATGGAATCCAGCCATATAATACCTGACCGAAATTTAAATTCAACAAAAAAAAAACCCTTTTGATTTCCTAGTCGGGCTTAAGTATGATAATAGTTTGGACTCCTTTTAGTTTTTTAAACAGATTATTTAGTTGGGCCGTAGCTATTATTGTTGGGCCACATGAGGCGGTTTTTATAATTGGGCCGAGGTGTTTGAACATAAGGATGATAAATCGGGTTGTTAGTTTTTGGAGAAGGAAACAAACTATAAACGGTTCATATATAATTATATTGTGTATTAAAACATGTAAGCTGAGATGGAGGAATGATTTGAGGAGTTTTCTGGTTAGCGAGAGGTCTAGGGTTCGAGCCTGGGCATGGGCGTTCATTTTCTTTAGGCTTGATACTATAAGGTAGTCTTTTTATTACTTTTATTATTATTATTATTATTAGTATTATTATTATTATTAATGACATGAGTATTATTATTAATATTAACCTTTTTATAATTAATGTGATTATTAGTATTGTTATATTTAAACTTATTATCATTATTATCACTATTATGGTTATTATTGTAAAAAAAAAAGTTATTTTACAAGAATACATTACAAAAATATTAATATTAATATTAATATTATTATATTTTATTATTAAAATGATATTAATTAAGCTATATATAAAATATATATATATTTATCATATAAACTTTAATATAAATTCTTACTATTAAAGAATGATAAATATTATAATTATAAATAAATTATTAAACTACTTTATTAAAGAATGTATTATATTTATATTAATAAATGAATTAATGAAACATATAATCTATATCACTAATAAGTAGACATAAATTTGTTCGATTACAAATTTTATGTGTTAATATATATAATTGATATAGGTTCATGAATCTGAGGTCAACCCTGCATTGTTCAGTATCATCGTATGAATATTTTTACTACAAAATATCGTAGGTGAGTTCATTTTCTCCCTTTTACTCTTTACATTTTTGGGACTGAGAATACATGCGCTGTTTTTACAACTGCTTTATTAAATTCTTTTGAAATATATTTTGAACTGCGAATACATGAAATGCTTTTATAAATGTTTGACGAGATAGACACAAGCAAAACATTCCTCGAATGAATTATTATGCAGACAGAAGTTCTGCGGATTATTATTGAATTATGTGGACATGATAATTGCCACCATTAAATTAGGTGGACATGATAATTGCCACCATTGAATTATGTGGACATGATAATTGCCACCATTGAATTATGTGGACATGATAATTGCCACCAGTTGACGTGAATGTTATATATCGAGAGAATGATTTTTATACACAGGATATGTGTATTAGTTTTTGTGCACGAGATATGTGTATGGTTACTATGATTTATGAAAATGGTTTCGTACACGAGAAAGATGTACTGTATTTAAAAGATATAGCATGTACATTACAGGTGGGTATAGGATTCGGGCCCATTTGTACCATGCAGCATTTAAATTTTGTGGTCTATCAAAATAATGAATTTTATTGTTTTAAGATAAACCTATGAACTCACCAACCTTTTGGTTGACACTTGAAAGCATGTTTATTCTCAGGTATGAAAGAAATCTTCCGTTGTGCATTTGCTCATTTTAAGGACATTACTTGGAGTCGATCATCGCTCTGGGATCAAATGTTGATGACTTCGTCCAGATGGATTAGGACGGGGCATTTCAGTTGGTATCAGAGCGGTGGTCTTAGTGAACCAGGTCTTGCATTAGTGTGTCTAACTGATAGTCATTAGGATGCATTAGTGAGTCTGGACTTCGACCGTGTCAGCATGTCAAAAGTTTTGCTTATCATTTCTAGTCGAAAATAATCTGTTTATCATCCTTAGGAAATTACCTGCTTATCATCTTTAGTCTAGACACATCTTACTGCAATGATTGCATGAATAGTGTATAGACAAAATTCGTATCTTAGCGTATTTGCTAATTCATATCTTAGCATATATGTTATTGTTACCTTTGCCTGACAACTTCCGTAGATTCCTTCGTAACTTATGGGATTTTAGTATTAGATATGCATATGTAAATTATGTATTAGCTACGAGACATTAATTTAAAAATAACAAAAACCATAACTTACAGTGATTAAAAATAGCGTAGCGTTACACGGACAGAATTTCAACTTACACCCTTACAACATTCGCTAACATACCCTTATTATTAGAAATTAAAATTAAAATTAAAATTAATATATATATATATATATATATATATATATATATATATATATATATATATATATATATATATATATATATATATATATATATATCTGACGTATGAGAGAGAAGAAAAAGATGTGTTTAACATCGATCAAAATCGCGAAATTTATAGGCGTGTGGGCTGAAAAGGTGTGCCATGCGATCGCATGACTTTTGTGCCTCCAGGCCATGCGATCGCATGGGGGTAGGTAGCAGCTCACATATATTTGTTTCTTTGTATGCCGACGGTTTTTATAAATAAATATAATATATAAATAATTATAAGAATTATTTAAATATTATATTATATTTATGTGCATAGTTGACTTGTAATTTTTAGTCCGTTGCGTCGAGCATTGAGAGTTGACTTTGGTCCCGGTTCCGGATTTTCGAACGTCCTTGCGTATAATTTAATATCTTGTACTTTCCGTTTTGCGTCTTGTACTCTTGTAATTTTGAGATGTTTCTTATCAATAATTGGAACCACTTTGATTGTATTTGTACTTTTGAGCTTTTTGGTCGTTTGCGTCTTCAATTTGTCGAATCTGTCTTTTGTCTTCACCTTTTATTATTTAAACGAATATCACTTGTAAATAGAACAATTGCAACTAAAAGCTTGTCTTTCTTGAGGGATAATGTTATGAAATATATGTTCGTTTTTAGCATTAAAGGATCGAGCATTTACTCTAAGATCAATTTGCGATTCGGTTATCACCAGTTGAGGGTGAAAGAGAGCGATGTAATGAAAACTGCGTTCAGAACTCGTTATGGTCATTACGAGTTTCTCGTGATGCCATTCGGATTAACCAATGCACCTGCCGTGTTCATGGACCTCATGAATCGTGTCTGCAAACCATACTTTGACAAGTTCGTTATCGTCTTCATAGATGATATCCTCATCTACTCTAAGAGCGAAGAAGAACATGAACAACATCTTCGATTAGTGCTTGAACTCTTGAGACAAGAGCAACTTTATACGAAATTCTCCAAGTGTGAATTTTGGTTGAAGGAAGTCCAATTTCTGGGTCATGTTGTGAGCGACCAGGGTATCAAAGTTGATCCCGCCAAGATTGAAGCTATCAGCAAGTGGGAGATTCCCACTACTCTAACTCACATCCGCCAATTTTTAGGTCTCACCGGTTACTACCGAAGATTTATTAAAGGTTTCTCTCTGATTGCGCGTCCTTTGACCGAATTGACTCACAAGGAAAAGAAGTTCATTTGGGAACCCGAACAGGAATCAGCATTTCAAACCTTGAAAAATAATTTAACCACCGCACCTATCTTATCACTTTCGGAAGACAGTGACGATTTCTTCGTTTATTGCGATGCTTCGAAAAGTGGTTTTGGTTGTGTACTGATGCAACGCACAAAGGTTATCGCTTACGCCTCTCGTCAACTGAAGATTCACGAGCAAAATTACACAACGCACGATCTTGAGCTTGGAGCCGTCATCTTTGCATTAAAGCTGTGGAGATACTATCTTTATGGAACTAAGAGCACTATTTTCACCGATCATAAAAGTCTCCAGCACATCTTCGATCAGAAGCAACTAAATATGAGGCAGCGTCGATGGATTAAGACGCTGAACAACTATGATTGTGAACTTCGTTATCACCCTGGCAAGGCCAATGTTGTAGCTGACGCTTTGAGCCGAAAGGAGAGGATGGCACCTCTTCGTGTTCGGGCCTTGAACATCACCATCCATTCAAATCTCAACAGCCAGATCAGAGTAGCCCAAGATGAGGCTCTCAAGGAGGAGAATATATCTCATGAACACCTGAGCATTCTCGTCTCTCGATTCGAGGTTAAGGAGACAGGACTTCGGTACTTCGCCGGAAGAATTTGGGTACCTTGTTATGGAGATCTACGAAACCTTATACTTGATGAAGCCCATAAGTCTAGATATTCGATTCATCCCGGAGCGAGCAAAATGTACCACGATCTTAAGGAACAGTATTGGTGGCCGAATCTTAAGAAGGACGTTGCAACTTATGTTGGTAAGTGTTTGACTTGCTCAAAAGTTAAGGCCGAACATCAGAGGCCTTTTGGATTACTTCAACAACCAGAAATCCCGCAATGGAAGTGGGAGAGGATAACGATGGACTTCATTACTAAGCTACCAAAGACGGTGGGCGGATACGATACCATCTGGGTTATCGTTGACCGTCTCACTAAATCTGCACACTTCTTAGCCATGAAGGAGACAGATACTATGGAGAGACTTGCTCAACTATACATCAAGGAGGTTATATCTCGTCATGGTGTACCTTTATCAATCATCTCAGATCGCGATCCCCGTTTTGCTTCCAGATTTTGGCGTTCTTTACAAGAAGCCATGGGAACTCGTCTCAACATGAGTACTGCATATCACCCACAGACCAACGGGAAAAGTGAACACACAATCCAAACTTTGGAGGACATGTTGCGTGCATGTGTCATTGATTTCGGAAAGGCCTGGGAAAGGCATTTGCCGTACTCAAGTATTAATGCCGCACCTTTTGAAGCGTTGTATGGCCGCAAGTGCCGATCTCCTATTTGTTGGGCTGAAGTAGGCGAAACACAAATCACCGGACCCGAGATAGTCCATGAAACCACTGAGAAGGTTGTCCAGATTCAAGCGAGACTCAAGACGGCCTGTGATCGTCATAAGAGTTATGCCGACCTAAAACGTAAAGACTTTGAATTCAACGTGGGTGACCGTGTAATGTTGAAGGTTGCACCTTGGAAAGGTGTGATCCGTTTTGGAAAACATGGGAAGCTCAACCCGCGATATATTGGTCCTTTCGAAATCTTGGAGCGAGTTGGACCTGTTGCTTACCGTTTGGATCTTCCAACTCGATTGAGCTCTGTTCATCCTACCTTTCATGTATCGAATTTGAAGAAGTTTCTTGCTGAACCGGAACATGTCATACCTTTGGAGGAACTTACAATTGATGACAAACTCCACTTTGTGGAAGAACCTGTTGAGATTATGGACCGTGAAATCAAAACTTTGAAATGCAACAAGATTTTGATCGTCCGAGTATGATGGAATGCCAAACGAGGACCTGAGTTTACCTGGGAGTGAGAGGATCAAATGATGCAGAAGTATCCTAACCTTTTCCCGACTCCTCCATCTACCTCAGCTTAAAATTTTGGGACGAAATTTTCTTTAACAGGTGGGTAATGTAACAACCCGGAATTTTCCAACATTTATTTATTAATATTTATTATTAATACTTGCGCTTTATTAAATGCATTTTATTACATTTACTTGTTACCGTATTTAACATTTCATGGCCTGACTTGTCTTTGTGACACGCGTACTTTTCACGAATAATATTTTCGAATATTATTTACATTCATGATTATTTATTATTAATCATTTTAATTAACTAAGGTTAGTAGTTAATTACTTGGGCTTAATTTATTTTTATTGCATACTTACTTGTACTTGGGCTTGGACTTTTATTTCATGGACTAGTAAGCCCACCCTACACACTTAATGGACTTGTGAGCCCAACATATTAACTAGTAATTCATTAAGGTTAAACATGTATTAATTAAACTAATTAGGAGACCAAGTTGTCTCAAGCATGCAAGACTTCTTTTAACCTTATTACCTATCCTAGCTAACACCATTATCCCACACTTAAAAGCACCATTTGACCCTCCCTTTTATGCCTAAAACCGTAAGCCTTGTGTGGGTGGGGAGGAGTTCTTTTTTTTCAAACTTTGTTACTTATTACTTGCATTTCATTTTCCTTTACACACACTTACATACAACACTTCATTTTCTCTCATTTCTTCTCTCAAAAACTAGTAAGTAACAAGATTATTTTCTCTTCTTTTCTCCTCTAAAAACCGAAATATATCATCCACGTATCATCATCTTTAACTTGAATTGTTACTTGAATATTGTTTGTTGTTTGTTGTTAGAGATCAAACTTGTTAGTTTGCATCTCCATGAATCTTGTTTCTTCACTCTTTTGTTGATGAAGAACCAAGAACAAGAACTCAAACTTGTTAGTTTGTGGTTCTACATTTAAGTGTTTTCAAGACTAAAAGTTCAAAAGTTTTATAATCTTCTTTATGTTTATGTTTTGTTGACTTGAATTCTTAAGATCTAAACTTTGGTTTATATCTTCTCAAGTATGAAGCAAATATGAACATAATACTTGTAGCTTTAATTTATTTCTTCATTTCATTTATTTAAAGTTGTAGTGTTGTTAATTTAGTCAAGTATTACTAGTTAATCTTGATCTCATATTTCTTGAAACTACTTTGTAAGTTCAAGAATATGTAAGTAAAACTTTTAATTATAACTTTGTACACTTATGTTAGATCTGGACTTTTGGGTCTAGGATCTTCAAGATCTAACTAAGAACTATGTTCTACAAACTTAAGATCTTGTTTATATAAGGTTACTTTCAAGTTTATAGCTTATTATTACTTTTAGAGTTCATGTATGTGTTGGATCTAAGATTATATGTTTAATGAAAACTATATTTACATGATTAAATGTTTCCAACATGTTAAGCAATCAAACTTGTTAAGACTTGGTTAATTGAAACGGAAATTTTGTAAACGTCTGATTACCCAGTTTGACCAATGATTCACGAACGCTATAAGTTGTATATGATATGATGATACATAAATGAATAAATATATATGTTTAACATGATATAATTATCATCAAGTATCTCATTAAAAATAGTAACAATAAGTTATATACTTAAAAAGGAGACTATTGACGTATGAAACTCGAAACGATACATATAACGATTATCGTTATAACCACGTCTTACTAAATATATATGAAGCATATTAATACATTGTTATATTATATATAACATGATAATATGATAATTAAATATATCATTAAGTGTATTAACAATGAACTACATAAGTAAAAACAAGACTACTAACTTAAGGATTTCGAAACGAGACATATATGTAACGATTATCGTTGTAACGACATTTAAATTTGTATATCATATTAAGATATATTAATATATCATAATATCATGATAATATAATAATTTAAAATCTCATTTGATATTATAAACTTTGGGTTAACAACATTTAACAAGATCGTTAACCTAAAGGTCTCAAAACAACACTTACATGTAACGACTAACGATGACTTAACGACTCAGTTAAAATGTATATACATGTAGTGTTTTAATATGTATTCATACACTTTTGAAAGACTTCAAGACACTTATCAAAATACTTCTACTTAACAAAAATGCTTACAATTACATCCTCGTTCAGTTTCATCAACAATTCTACTCGTATGCACCCGTATTCGTATTTGTACAATACACAGCTTTTAGATGTATGTACTATTGGTATATACACTCCAATGATCAGCTCTTAGCAACCCATGTGAGTCACCTAACACATGTGGGAACCATCATTTGGCAACTAGCATGAAATATCTCATAAAATTACAAAAATATGAGTAATCATTCATGACTTATTTACATGAAAACAAAATTACATATCCTTTATATCTAATCCATACACCAATGACCAAAAACACCTAAAAACACTTTCATTCTTCAATTTTCTTCATCTAATTGATCTCTCTCAAGTTCTAAGTGTTCTTTATAAATTCTACAAGTTCTAGTTACATAAAATCAAGAATACTTTCAAGTTTGCTAGCTCACTTCCAATCTTGTAAGGTGATCATCCAACCTCAAGAAATCTTTGTTTATTACAGTAGGTTATCATTCTAATACAAAGTAATAATCATATTCAAACTTTGGTTCAATTTCTATAACTATAACAATCTTATTTCAAGTGATGATCTTACTTGAACTTGTTTTCGTGTCATGATTCTGCTTCAAGAACTTTGAGCCATCCAAGGATCCATTGAAGCTAGATCCATTTTTCTCTTTTTCAGTAGGTTTATCCAAGGAACTTAAGGTAGTAATGATGTTCATAACATCATTCAATTCATACATAAAAAGCTATCATATTCGAAGTGGTAAACTAGTAATCACTAGAACATAGTTTAGTTAATTCTAAACTTGTTCGCAAATAAAGTTAATCCTTCTAACTACACTTTTAAAATCAACTATACACATGATCTATATCTATATGATATGCTAACTTAATGATTTAAAACCCGGAATCACGATAAACACCATAAAACCGGATTTACGCCGTCGTAGTTACAACCGGGGGCTGTTTTGGTTTGGATAATTAAAAACTATGAAAAATTTTGATTTAAAAGCTATACTTCTGGGAAAATGATTTTTCTTATGAACATGAAACTATATCCAAAAATCATGGTTAAACTCAAAGTGAAAGTATGTTTTTCAAAACAGTCATCAAGATGTCGTTCTTTCGACGGAAATGACTACCTCTTTCAAAAACGACTTGTAACTTGTATTTCCGACTATAAACCTATACCTTTTCTATTTAGTTTCATAAATTCAAGTTCAATACGAAACCGTGGCCGCTTAAATCACTCAAAATGGATTAGAAACGAAGAAATGGCTAGCAAAACAAAATTGGTAAAAACTACTCATTTTAGCTACGTGAAAATTGGTAACAAATCTATTCCAACCATAACTTAATCAACTTGTATTGTATATTATGTAATCTTGAGATACCATAGACACGTATACAATGTTTCAACCTATCATGTCGACACATCTATATATATTTCGGAACAACTATAGACACTCTATATGTGAATGTTGGAGTTAGCTATACAGGGTTGAGGTTGATTCCAAAATATATATAGTTTGAGTTGTGATCAATACTGAGATATATATACACTGGGTCGTGGATTGATTCAAGATAATATATATCGATTTATTTCTGTACATCTAACTGTGGACAACTAGTTGTAGGTTACTAACGAGGACAGCTGACTTAATAAACTTAAAACATCAAAATGTATTAAAAGTGTTGTAAATATATTTTGAACATACTTTGATATATATGTACATATTTGTTATAGGTTCGTGAATCGACCAGTGGCCAAGTCTTACTTCCCGACGAAGTAAAAAATCTGTGAAAGTGAGTTATAGTCCCACTTTTAAAATCTAATATTTTTGGGATGAGAATACATGCAGGTTTTATAAATGATTTACAAAATAGACACAAGTACGTGAAACTACATTCTATGGTTGAATTATCAAAATCGAATATGCCCCTTTTTATTAAGTCTGGTAATCTAAGAATTAGGGAACAGACACCCTAATTGACGCGAATCCTAAAGATAGATCTATTTGGGCCTAACAAACCCCATCCAAAGTACCGGATGCTTTAGTACTTCGAAATTTATATCATATCCGAAGGGTGTCCCGGAATGATGGGGATATTCTTAAATATGCATCTTGTTAATGTCGGTTACCAGGTGTTCACCATATGAATGATTTTTATCTCTATGTATGGGATGTGTATTGAAATATGAAATCTTGTGGTCTATTATTATGATTTGATAATATATAGGTTAAACCTATAACTCACCAACATTTTTGTTGACGTTTTAAGCATGTTTATTCTTAGGTGATTATTAAGAGCTTCCGCTGTCGCATACTTAAATAAGGACGAGATTTGGAGTCCATGTTTGTATGATATTGTGTAAAAACTGCATTCAAGAAAACTTATTTCGTTGTAACATGTTTGTATTGTAAACCATTATGTAATGGTCGCGTATAAACAGGATATTTTAGATTATCATTATTTGATAATCTACGTAAAGCTTTTTAAACCTTTATTGATGAAATAAAGATTATGGTTTGTTTTAAAATGAATGCATACTTTGAAAAACGTCTCATATAGAGGTCAAAACCTCGCAACGAAATCAATTAATATGGAACGTTTTTAATCAATAAGAACGGGACATTTCAGTTGGTATCCGAGCGTTGGTCTTAGAGAACCCGAATTTTGCATTAGTGTGTCTTATCGAGTTTGTTAGGATGCATTAGTGAATCTGGACTTCGACCGTATTTACTTGAAAAATGATTGCTTAATAAATTTTGTTGGAAACTATATATTTTTAACATGTGAATATTATGTGATTTATTAATCTCTTAAACGTGTTTGATATTATGTGATAGATGTCTACCTCTAGAAAAGTCCCATTGACTCACCTAATAATAATGAAGAGTCAAATGTAAATTGGAATGATTCGTGGACTGATTCACAAGTTCCCGAAGAGGAACCGGAAGAAGAGTCAGAACCGGAAGAAGAATCGGAACCGGAAGAAGAATCGGAACCGGAAGAAGAAATAGAACCAGTGGGGGAAATAATAAAACGGTTAAGTAGAAGAAAATCCTCAACCAACCGACCAAAGTTAATTATGGTCAATGGTGTTTCCGCCAAGGAAGCAAAGTATTGGGAGGATTACCAATTCTCCGATGAATCGGATCCCGATAAGGATTCCGATGATGTTATAGAAATTACCCCAACACAATTTAATAAGGCAAAAGAGAATAATAAGAGAAAGGGCATAAAAATAGAGAAATTTGATTCCAAACCCGATGAACTTTATATGTATCGTCAACACCCGTATTTCTTAAGTTGTGACAATAACCCGGGAACCTCTAAACCACCCGGTTTTTCTAAACCAATGTGGAAAACGACGGCTCATATTAGGGGAACATCATATATCCCTAGAAACTTGGCAAAACGAACCAAAACCGAAGAAGAAGAAATGAGCGAGTCGGAATTAGATAGTTGTATTCGTGTGGTGTAATATATGTAATATAGTGTGCTTATGCTTTATGATATATGTAAAAATTGCTTGTATTAATAAGTATTTTTTTATGAATCTAACTCTTGTCTATTTTACAGTATAAAAACACAAAATGGATAGACAACCCAATATTTTAAGAGACCTACCCGGAGACATGATTGATGAAATCTTGTCTAGAGTCGGTCAGAATTCCTCGGCACAACTATTTAAGGCGAGATCAGTTTGTAAGACATTCGAAGAACATTCCAAGAATGCCTTGGTTTATAAAAGGCTTTCGTTCGAAAGATGGGGGATATCACATTGGGAAATCCATAAGTTACGATGTGTTTACTTTGACGCATATATTGCGGGGAACCCAAATGCTATTTTACGCAACGGGTTAAGAAATTATTTTGACTCAATATATTCGAATATAGGACTTCGTGATTTAGAAAAAGCGGCTAACATGCAACATAAAGAAGCATGTTATGCTTACGGGTTAGTAATGTTCGCTTCTCACCAAAGTGAGAACAAGAACATCGGGCTACAACTATTAAACAAAACATTCCCACATGTGACAGAGTCGGTAATTGGGGTAAGAAATGAGGTTTTTAGATTGTTACAGGACTGTTGGACATTACGTAAACCTCGTCCCTTTGACGACATTACAACACGCTGTCTTATCAACGGCCATAACGGTTATGTTCCACAAGACCAAGGATGGGAAGTAGTCCTAGTAAAACCAGAATGCATGACTTGTTTCTGGACGTATGAATTACGTGTCTTTATTTCCTTTGCTGAACGACTTGTGTACTAGCTAGAATTATCTTCACAACCATCTTGTATCAAATTTATTGTGTGCTATATTTCATGCTATATGTAAAATAAGCGGTATTGTAAGTTTGTAAAATATTGTGTAAAAGTTTGAACGCGAAATATTATTATAATCAGTTTTTCATATAGAATTGTAGTAGTTGAATTGTATATTAGCTACTAAGTATGAACTTAACGGGTAGGTACTACCCGAATTTAAACTTATAAAACGCTAATATGAAGAAAAAGCTTTTATAAATGAGTTCATATTATGCTACGAGATACTATTGACTACTCTTAATATTCTGTATGATTAACTTGTTTCATTTGACTATTTTGAAGGAAATGGCACCAACTACTCGACACACCTTGAATATGAGCGAAGAGGAATTTCGTGCCTTTCTTGCTTCAAACATAGCCGCAGTACAGGTTGCGCTACATACCAACAATAACCTTGGATCTAGCAATACAGGAAATCGTGTAGGATGCACCTACAAAGAATTCACTGCCTACAAACCTTTGGAATTTGATGGAACCGAAGGACCGATCGGATTGAAACGGTGGACCGAGAAGGTTGAATCGGTGTTTGCCATAAGTAAGTGTACTGAAGAGGACAAAGTGAAGTATGCTACGCATACCTTCACAGGTACTGCGTTAACATGGTGGAATACCTATCTAGAGCAAGTGGGACAAGATGATGCTTACGCACTACCGTGGTCAGCATTCAAGCACTTGATGAATGAGAAGTACCGTCCCAGAACCGAGGTCAATAAGCTCAAGACAGAACTTAGAGGGTTACGAACACAAGGATTTGATATTACCACATATGAAAGACGATTCACAGAATTGTGCCTATTGTGTCTAGGAGCATTCGAAGATGAGGAAGAGAAGATCGACGCGTTTGTGAAAGGATTACCAGAAAGAATCCAAGAAGATATAAGTTCACACGAGCCCGCCTCCATACAACAGGCATGTAGAATGGCTCACAAACTAGTGAACCAGATTGAGGAAAGAATTAAAGAACAGGCAGCTGAAGAGACCAATGTGAAGCAAGTCAAAAGAAAGTGGGA
The DNA here is from genome assembly GCF_046630445.1 of Rutidosis leptorrhynchoides. Lineage (NCBI taxonomy): Eukaryota > Viridiplantae > Streptophyta > Magnoliopsida > Asterales > Asteraceae > Rutidosis > Rutidosis leptorrhynchoides. Next base: position 257,006,654 of record NC_092339.1, read on the forward strand.
GGAAAACGGTGATAAGAATCACCAATACAACAACAACAACAATTACAACAATAATCGCAACAACTATCCCAACAATCGCAACTACAACAAACGGCCCAACAACAACAACAACAACAACAACAGCAACTACAACAATCATCCCAACAACAATAACAACCGCAACAACAACAATAATCAGAAGCAGCTATGACAAAGGTGTGAAAAGTATCACTCGGGGTTCTGCACCAAATTTTGCAACAAGTGTAAAAGAAATGGTCATAGCGCGGTGAAGTGTGAGGTCTACGGACCAGGGGTTAACAGAACGAAAGGAACAAGTGGTGTCGGAACGAGTAATGGTGGAGCAAGTAGTGTCGAAGCAAGTTATGCCAATGTAGTTTGTTATAAATGTGGAAAACCGGGCCACATTATTAGAAATTGCCCGAACCAGGAGAACACGAATGGACAAGGCCACGGAAGAGTTTTCAATATTAATGCGGCAGAGGCACAGGAAGACCTAGAGCTTGTTATGGGTACGTTTCTTATTGACAATAAATCTGCTTACGTTTTATTTGATTCGGGTGCGGATAGAAGCTATATGAGTAGAGATTTTTGTGCTAAATTAAGTTGTCCATTGACGCCGTTGGATAGTAAATTTTTACTCAAATTAGCAAACGGTAAATTAATTTCAGCAGATTATATATGCCGGAATCGAGAAATTAAACTGGGTAGCGAAATATTTAAGATTGATTTGATACCAGTAGAGTTAGGGAGTTTTGATGTAATAGTTGGCATGGACTGGCTGAAGAAGGTGAAAGCAGAGATCGTATGTTATAAAAATGCAATTCGTATTGTACGAGAAGAAGGAGAACCCTTAATGGTGTACGGAGAAAAGGGCAACACGAAGCTACATCTTATTAGTAATTTGAAGGCACAAAAACTAATAGGAAAAGGTTGCTATGCTGTTCTAGCACATGTCGAGAAAGTACAAACTGCAGAAAAGAGCATCAATGATGTTTTTGTCGCAAAAGAATTTCCCGATGTATTTCCGAAAGAATTACCGGGACTACCTCCACATCGATCTGTTGAATTTCAAGTAGATCTTGTACCAGGAGCTGCACCAATAGCTCGTGCTCCTTACAGACTCGCACCCAGCGAGATGAAAGAACTGCAAAGCCAACTGCAAGAACTATTAGAACGTGGTTTCATTCGACCAAGCACATCACCATGGGGAGCTCCTATTTTGTTTGTCAAGAAGAAATATGGTACATTCAGGTTGTGTATTGACTACATAGAGTTGAACAAACTTACCATCAAAAACCATTATCCACTGCCGAGAATTGACGACTTATTTGATCAACTACAAGGCTCGTCAGTTTATTCGAAGATCGATTTACGTTCTGGATATCATCAAATGCGAGTAAAGGAGGATGATATTCCAAAAACTGCTTTTAGGACGCGTTATGGTCATTACGAGTTTATGGTTATGCCGTTTGAATTGACTAACGCACCAGCTGTGTTCATGGACCTTATGAACCGAGTGTGTGGGCCATATCTTGACAAGTTTGTCATTGTTTTCATCGATGACATACTTATTTACTCAAAGAAAGATCAAGAGCACGAAGAACATTTGAGAAAAGTGCTAGAAGTATTGAGGAAAGAAAAACTGTACGCTAAGTTTTCAAAGTGTGCATTTTGGTTGGAAGAAGTTCAATTCCTCGGTCACATAGTGAACAAAGAAGGTATCCAGGTGGACCCGGTAAAGATCGAAACCGTTGAAAAGTGGAAAACCCCATAAACTCCGAAGCATATACGTCAATTTTTAGGATTGGCTGGTTACTACAGAAGATTCATCCAAGATTTCTCCAAAATAGCAAAACCCTTGACTACATTAACGCATAAAGGGAATAAATTTGAATGGAAGGATGAACAAGAGAAGGCGTTTCAGTTATTGAAGAAAAAACTAACTACGGCACCTATATTGTCATTGCCTGAAGGGAATGATGATTTTGTGATATATTGTGACGCCTCAAAGCAAGGTCTCGGTTGTGTATTAATGCAACGAACGAAGGTAATTGCTTATGCGTCTAGACAATTGAAGATTCACGAGCAAAATTATACGACGCATGATTTGGAATTAGGCGCGGTTGTTTTTGCATTAAAGACTTGGAGGCACTACTTATATGGGGTCAAAAGTATTATATATACCTACCACAAAAGTCTTCAACACATATTTAATCAGAAACAACTGAACATGAGGCAGCGTAGGTGGATTGAATTGTTGAATGATTATGACTTTGAGATTCGTTACCACCCGGGGAAGGCAAATGTAGTAGCCGACGCCTTGAGTAGAAAGGACAGAGAACCCATTCGAGTAAAATCTATGAATATAATGATTCACAATAACCTTACTACTCAAATAAAGGAGGCGCAACAAGGAGTTTTAAAAGAGGGAAATTTAAAGAATGAAATACCCAAAGGATCGGAGAAGCATCTTAATATTCGGGAAAATGGAACCCGGTATAGGGCTGAAAGGATTTGGGTACCAAAATTTGGAGATATGAGAGAAATGGTACTTAGAGAAGCTCATAAAACCAGATACTCAACACATCCTGGAACGGGGAAGATGTACAAGGATCTCAAGAAACATTTTTGGTGGCCAGGTATGAAAGCTGATGTTGCTAAATACGTAGGAGAATGTTTGACGTGTTCTAAGGTCAAAGCAGAGCATCAGAAACCATCAGGTCTACTTCAACAACCCGAAATCCCAGAATGGAAATGGGAAAACATTACTATAGATTTCATCACTAAATTGCCTAGGACTGCAAGTGGTTTTGATACTATTTGGGTAATAGTTGATCGTCTCACCAAATCAGCACACTTCCTGCCAATAAGAGAAGATGACAAGATGGAGAAGTTAGCACGACTGTATTTGAAGGAAGTCGTCTCCAGACATGGAATACCAATCTCTATTATCTCTGATAGGGATGGCAGATTTATTTTAAGATTCTGGCAGACATTACAGCAAGCATTAGGAACTCGTCTAGACATGAGTACTGCCTATCATCCATAAACTGATGGGCAGAGTGAAAGGACGATACAAACGCTTGAAGACATGCTACGAGCATGTGTTATTGATTTCGGAAACAGTTGGGATCGACATCTACCGTTAGCAGAATTTTCCTACAACAATAGCTACCATTCAAGCATTGAGATGGCTCCGTTTGAAGCACTTTATGGTAGAAAGTGCAGGTCTCCGATTTGTTGGAGTGAAGTGGGGGATAGACAGATTACGGGTCCGGAGATAATACAAGAAACTACTGAGAAGATCATCCAAATTCAATAACGGTTGAAAACCGCCCAAAGTCGACAAAAGAGCTACGCCGACATTAAAAGAAAAGATATAGAATTTGAAATTAGAGAGATGGTCATGCTTAAGGTTGCACCTTGGAAAGGTGTTTTTCGATTTGGTAAACGAGGGAAATTAAATCCAAGGTATATTGGACCATTCAAGATTATTGATCGTGTCGGGCCAGCAGCTTACCGACTTGAGTTACCTCAACAACTCGTGGCTGTACATAACACTTTCCACGTCTCGAATTTGAAGAAATATTTTGCTAAAGAAGATCTCACTATTCCATTGGACGAAATCCAAATCAATGAAAAACTTCAATTCATTGAAGAACCCGTTGAAATAATGGATCGTGAGGTTAAGAGACTTAAACAAAACAAGATACCGATTGTTAAGGTTCGATGGAATGCTCGTAGAGGACCCGAGTTTACCTGGGAATGAGAAGATCAGATGAAGAAGAAGTACCCGCACTTATTTCCAGAAGATGATCCAACACCTCCAATAGCTTAAAATTTCGGGACGAAATTTATTTAACGGGTAGGCACTGTAGTGACCCGAACTTTTCTGAACCTTTCTATGATTATATGTTTAATGAAAACTATATTTACATGATTAAATGTTTCCAACATGTTAAGCAATCAAACTTGTTAAGACTTGGTTAATTGAAACGGAAATTTTGTAAACGTCTGATTACCCAGTTTGACCAATGATTCACGAACGCTATAAGTTGTATATGACATGATGATACATAAATGAATAAATATATATATTTAACATGATATAATGATCATCAAGTATCTCATTAAAAATAGTAACAATAAGTTATATACTTAAAAAGGAAACTATTGACGTATGAAACTCAAAACGATACATATAACGATTATCGTTATAACCACGTCTTACTAAATATATATGAAGCATATTAATACATTGTTATATTATATATAACATGATAATATTATAATTAAATATATCATTAAGTGTATTAACAATGAACTACATAAGTAAAAACAAGACTACTAACTTAAGGATTTCGAAACGAGACATATATGTAACGATTATCGTTGTAACGACATTTAAATGTGTATATCATATTAAGATATATTAATATATCATAATATCATGATAATATAATAATTTAAAATCTCATTTGATATTATAAACTTTGGGTTAACAACATTTAACAAGATCGTTAACCTAAAGGTCTCAAAACAACACTTACATGTAACGACTAACGATGACTTAACGACTCAGTTAAAATGTATATACATGTAGTGTTTTAATATGTATTCATACACTTTTGAAAGACTTCAAGACACTTATCAAAATACTTCTACTTAACAAAAATGCTTACAATTACATCCTCGTTCAGTTTCATCAACAATTCTACTCGTATGCACCCGTATTCGTACTCGTACAATACACAGCTTTTAGATGTATGTACTATTGGTATATACACTCCAATGATCAGCTCTTAGCAGCCCATGTGAGTCACCTAACATATGTGGGAACCATAATTTGGCAACTAGCATGAAATATCTCATAAAATTACAAAAATATGAGTAATCATTCATGACTTATTTACATGAAAACAAAATTACATATCCTTTATATCTAATCCATACACCAACGACCAAAAACACCTACAAACACTTTTATTCTTCAATTTTCTTCATCTAATTGATCTCTCTCAAGTTCTAAGTGTTCTTCATAAATTCTACAAGTTCTAGTTACATAAAATCAAGAATACTTTCAAGTTTGCTAGTTCACTTCCAATCTTGTAAGGTGATCATCCAACCTCAAGAAATCTTTGTTTCTTACAGTAGGTTATCATTCTAATACAATGTAATAATCATATTCAAACTTTGGTTCAATTTCTATAACTATAACAATCTTATTTCAAGTGATGATCTTACTTGAACTTGTTTTCGTGTCATGATTCTGCTTCAAGAACTTCGAGCCATCCAAGGATCCGTTGAAGCTAGATCCATTTTTCTCTTTTCCAGTAGGTTTATCCAAGGAACTTAAGGTAGTAATGATGTTCATAACATCATTCGATTCATACATAAAAAGCTATCATATTCGAAGTGGTAAACTAGTAATCACTAGAACATAGTTTAGTTAATTCTAAACTTGTTCGCAAATAAAGTTAATCCTTCTAACTACACTTTTAAAATCAACTATACACATGATCTATATCTATATGATATGCTAACTTAATAATTTAAAACCCGGAAACACGATAAACACCATAAAACCGGATTTACGCCGTCGTAGTTACAACCGGGGGCTGTTTTGATTTGGATAATTAAAAACTATGAAAAACTTTGATTTAAAAGCTATACTTCTGGGAAAATGATTTTTATTATGAACATGAAACCATATCCAAAAATCATGGTTAAACTCAAAGTGAAAGTATGTTTTTCAAAACAGTCATCAAGATGTTGTTCTTTCGACGGAAATGACTACCTCTTTCAAAAACGACTTGTAACTTGTATTTCCGTCTATAAACCTATACCTTTTCTGTTTAGTTTCATAAACTCAAGTTCAATAAAAAATCATGACCTCTTAAATCACTCAAAACGGATTAGAAACGAAGAAATGGCGAGCAAAACAAAATTGGTAAAAACTACTCATTTTAGCTACGTGAAAATTGGTAACAAATCTATTCCAACCATAACTTAATCAACTTGTATTGTATATTATGTAATCTTGAGATACCATATACACGTATACAATGTTTCAACCTATCATGTCGACACATCTATATATATTTCAGAACAACCATAGACACTCTATATGTGAATGTTGGAGTTAGCTATACAGGGTTGAGGTTGATTCCAAAATATATATAGTTTGAGTTGTGATCAATACTGAGATATGTATACACTGGGTCGTAGATTGATTCAAGATAATATATATCGATTTATTTCTGTACATCTAACTGTGGACAACTAGTTGTAGGTTACTAACGAAGACAGCTGACTTAATAAACTTAAAACATCAAAATGTATTAAAAGTGTTGTAAATATATTTTGAACATACTTTGATATATATGTACATATTTGTTATAGGTTCGTGAATCGACCAGTGGCCAAGTCTTACTTCCCGACGAAGTAAAAAATCTGTGAAAGTGAGTTATAGTCCCACTTTTAAAATCTAATATTTTTGGGATGAGAATACATGTAGGTTTTATAAATGATTTACAAAATAGACACAAGTACGTGAAACTACATTCTATGGTTGAATTATCGAAATCGAATATGCCCCTTTTTATTAAGTCTGGTAATCTAAGAATTAGGGAACAGACACCCTAATTGACGCGAATCCTAAAGATAGATCTATTGGGCCTATTGGGCCTAACAAACCCCATCCAAAGTACCGGATGCTTTAGTACTTCGAAATTTATATCATATCCGAAGGGTGTCCCGGAATGATGGGGATATTCTTAAATATGCATCTTGTTAATGTCGGTTACCAGGTGTTCACCATATAAATGATTTTTATCTCTATGTATGGGATGTGTATTGAAATATGAAATCTTGTGGTCTATTATTATGATTTGATAATATATAGGTTAAACCTATAACTCACCAACATTTTTGTTGACGTTTTAAGCATGTTTATTCTCAGGTGATTATTAAGAGCTTCTGCTGTCGCATACTTAAATAAGGACGAGATTTGGAGTCCATGCTTGTATGATATTGTGTAAAAACTGCATTCAAGAAAACTTATTTCGTTGTAACATGTTTGTATTGTAAACCATTATGTAATGGTCGCGTGTAAACAGGATATTTTAGATTATCATTATTTGATAATGTACGTAAAGCTTTTTAAACCTTTATTGATGAAATAAAGATTATGGTTTGTTTTAAAATGAATGCAGACTTTGAAAAACGTCTCATATAGAGGTCAAAACCTCGCAACGAAATCAATTAATATGGAACGTTTTTAATCAATAAGAACGGGACATTTCACTTGGGCTACTGTAAAGTTTATTTTCAGTTAGTTCGGTTCGAGTAGATGATTTTCCATTTAGACCTCGTCTTAATCCGAGTTACGGTTTAGGATCTATGGCCTCCCGAAAGTCACTACACCCTATTAACGTTGTGCTGAAAGTTCTGACCTACTCACACTTAAAATGTCACCACGGTCAAACGAAGACGATTTTGGTTCTGGAAATTGGTCAGTACCTAGGGGACTCATATACGGAGCCATGGCCACTGGTCTCACCTCATTTCAGTTTGTATAGAGGTTTAGGACTTTCGGACCAACCACTTTGCTTACTTTACCGCGTACCGACTTTTACTACTTTATCACTGTGAGTTATAGCATCCCTTTTTACTTTAACTATTTTGGGAACTAAGAATACATGCGCATTTTACATTTTACATACTAGACACGAGTACTTAAACTTTATATATATGTGGGTTATACAACGGCATAAACTTTCCCCTTAGCTCGGTAACGTTTAGTCATTGGTCTTTGAACCGGTGAACGCGAATCTTAGATATGGATCCATAGGGTTTGACATCCCCACTCGGGCTAGTAGCGCTAGCATTTAACGGGTGTTTAATACTTCGTAAACATACGCACTCGCCAAGTGTACTTTTAGGGGGTGATAAACGTTAAGTTAGTTACCAAGTGCCCACGGTTAAACATATACTTTTCATACTGTTTTGAAACACTGTTGAAGCACTGAAATCTCGTGGCCTACCTTACATTACTGTTATACTTAAACTATAGCTCACCAACCTTTGTGTTGACGTTTTTAAGCATGTTTTTCTCAGGTGCTTAAGGTTGCTTGCTTCCGCTGTTGTACTAGTCATGCCTTGTAGACACCCGCTGCGCTTGTTAGAGTTGTCACCGCATGAAACGTTTTATTTGCATTCAAACTATGTTACCTTTTTAAACAATGATTTGTAACGACCATTGGGTCACGTACTATTACTAATTGCTTCTGTTCATTGAAGCATACTTTTATTGTAAGACATTTGATGTTGGTTAAGACATCACCTTTATTCATGAATGCAAACTTCTTTTGAAACCGCATATAGTATTTGACCTTGTAATGATCCTGTTGTTGATGATTCGTACACGATGGTTTTGTACGGGGCGTCACATGGATCGTAGTCAGTAGTGAATCTTTTAGTGATTATGTCTTTATGTCCTAAGACTTGAGATGCACTCCCATCTTGATGAGTGTAGCATTGTATTTTGATATGGTTAAACGCTGTCCTGAATAAGGCTGTTATAAAAGCCATTATTGGGTATAATGTAAAGCTCGTGATAGACACGTGTATGCAATATATGATTTGTTCCTCTAAAATGTTTGGAGTTAGATACTTTTTGAGCTCCTCGATGAATGAATAAGATATTTGTGTGGCCGCACCCAGATGTAATTAAGATGATACTTAATTAATTTGGTGATCTAATTCAGTTCTAAGATCGAGAAACAAAATTGTTAAACAAATGAGAATGACCGATGATCCATATCTCAAGTTTAACTAAAGTATCTGAAACAAAAGGACGAATGACATTTAACACTTACCATAAACAGTTTCGTGAAACTACCCTCACGTAAATTTGGGGACAATGACGTGTTGCTAGACTCTTACCATTGTTTGTATAGTTATTTGGTGTTGTGCCATGCATAAGTGGGAGTCTGTAGGATTAATGTGCAAGGTACAACATATAACTATATGACCAACTTCATTTGAGCCTTCGGGGTCACACACATATACACCGAGACGTCAAATAAAATATATATATGATGTATATATATTACTCAAGTAACAAAATAGTAAATCGAAATTAATTCATTTACTATTCATATGAATAGTAAATGAAACGAAATTAATTAATTTACTATTCACATGAAAGTGACATGATAGAAATTATTAATTATAAGTTACATAATATATCCTAAAAGTATTTGAGAAATACGATTTTTTAAAACCAAATCAAACGAAATATGAATTAATTGATTGATATGAATTAATTAATTAATTTAATATTTATAACATGCGAAAACGTGTTAAATTAAATCAACTTGATCCAATATTATAATATATATATATATATATATATATATATATATATATATATATATATATATATATATATATATATATATATATATATATATATATATATATATATATATATATATATATTGGATATATGTTTTAAGAAATGAGCTGTTGAAAAGAAAGTTGAAAGAAAAGTTGAAAAGAGCAGTTGAAAGAAAAACCAATATAAAACACACACATTATTGCTATTATCTTTTAACTACGACGGCACGAATTCATATAACATCTCAAAGCTTTAATTTAATTATCTTTGGCAACAAGTTCTTGTTATGAAGTATTAATATATATAGTTGATTAATATAATCTGATTATATTAATCCATTATTTGGGTTTAGACTAGCATCCATTGACAGTTGTTTGAAGTGTAGTGTGGACTATCCTAAGAAACAGTCATATTTTTGATCGTAGGTTTCTCTCCTTCAATCAGTTTCTTCAAGAAAGGTATATCGTTTACTCACTTTGTGAATTACATATTTTGACAATTATTAGTGGTGTAACTGGATCATTGGGAAAGATTAATCGTGTGCATGTTTCATTAAATAAGTGAATATTTAATCTTGTAAAATTTTGTTCATAAAATAATAAAAGATTATTATTTTAACTATCTCCTGCGTTGATCTGAATTGTTAAAAGTACACACGATTTTTCAACATCAACTTTATCTAGATCTGAGTAACTATCGAGATTGATCATTTCGCTATTTGTTTTTTCCTTGAGATTTCACAGTTATTTCAGATTTTGAGTTATTTGTGAGTTGATAGTTAATATCATCAGTAGTTACAAGCCAAACATATATTTTTACTTAAAATTTTTGAAGTCAAGATCGAGTAACTCAAATAACGTATGCTTCTAATCTGTGTTTTAAGTGGTGGTCAGTTAACTAATCCATGTCTCCAAGAGTATAATCTATACTATCTACAGCCAGAGGATTTGATTGTTTTACAAACTTATTACCGAATGATGCTGTAACCACTACATCTACATCTAATATCCAAGTCTGCATTTCTTAAGATCTTCAGATAAGATTAAAGTTCCTTTTCGAATATCGAGTGTCATTAACTTATTGTAATATTATAAGCTGATGCAGCTTATATCAGATTTAGCTAATTAAAACTATTCAACAACCTCAAACCCTCATCCCTCCCCATTTGGCGTTGACTGAACCCATAACACCAAAACAAAAGTAGGTTTTGGGGCATTCGACACACAATTACTTTGTCTTGTTCTCAATTGCTGAGCATCCGGTTTGAATTTAGTTGTTCATTATCAATGAAAACATACGAATACAAATGGTTAAACAACTAATAGCTATTTCAACGGTGATTAATATTGATATGGACACATTAACGACCCGAATTACAAAGGGTATGTTTGGATGAAACTAGCAGGAGCTTATAACTAGAGCTGGAGCTTATAGCTGGAGTTGGAGCTTATTGACTGGAGCTGGAGCTAGAGTTTGTTTTTTAAGCTGGTAGCTGGAGCTTATTATATTTATAAGTGTTTAGTAAACTAGCTACGACTTATTTTTCAGTTCATAAGCTCTACATTTTTTTATAAGCTAGTTAGAGCATTCCCAACCATGACGTCCTTCTTCATATTAACACACTGTCACACAAGCGCCACATTACCATTTCCTTTTCATCACAAATCCATCACATTTTACTCCCAACCATGAAATACACACTAAATTAATTAATAAAATCAATTTACAAATACTAATGCTATATGTACAAGTAAACCAACATTACACTAAAAATGCTGAAAATTGACGAAATGGTTGGCTATATGAAATTGGCGAGTGATTGGCAATGCACTCTTAATGGTAGTATAGGATTGACATTCAGTTGGCACAAGAATGACACTACCATTGGTAGTGCTCTTATAAGGAGCTTATTTTTTCAGAGCTTATGATTTTCATAAGCTCTACTTTTTATGTCTACCAAACGAAGATTATGAGTTGAAGCTTATTAAAATCATAAGTTCAAACTCTTATATGCTCCCATAAGCTCCAATAAGCTAGTGTGACAAACACACCCAAAATATGAAATTTAGTGGCATTATGCTACATTTTGACTAGAGATGAGATCGGTACGAATATCGAACTGAACCGTACCAAAAACGAAAGTACCAAAATTGATATTGCCCAAAAATCAAGAACGAGCTAAAAATGGGTACCGGTATTTTCGGTATAGTACCGAATGGAACCTAATTCGAGCATAATACTCTATTCTAATTATCTAATACCAATTAGTCGATTCTTTAAGTTGTACGGTTACCACAGATCTTGAAAGCCACAACCACTCAAAAGCTGACTTTACCTACTCCTCCATGAGAGCACAATTACGTTATCTTATATTTTTATTATTACCATACTGTCCATACACGAACTGTGGATCTCGATATTTTTTAATACTAGGGTGAAAATCGATTTCAAAATTAAGGGATTTAAAACTTTTTTCTGTTAAATAATTGATGAAAAAAAGTTGAATGATTTTAGAATTGCTTGTAGCAGCTATTGTAAGATTACTTGGATGATTATTTATTGCGTAGCGCTTAACAATGGACAATGGTGGTGAGTACCAACGAAGCTCGCTTCAACGGTATCCCAACACCTTGTGTGTTGGGGCGACGATTAGGACATGGGATCGAGTTTAGCTCGACCCATCCTATTAATCAATCTGTCTGAAATATCAGGAGTTTTCTCCCGGATCAATTCGGAAAAATCTCAACATTTTTGAGGAGATCTCAACATCTCGGAAAAATCTCGGGGAGATCTCGGGCGTTGACTTACGTTGACTTTTTAATTTTTTTTAATATAAATATGAATAAATAGTAAAAATATGTACATTTATATACATTTTTACGAGATTTTACAAGTAAATCGAAGAAATGAGCTAGAAAATTCGAAAAAATACTAGATTTTAGGAGAAAATTCGAGAAATGAGCGAGAAAATTCGAGAAATCGTAACTTTGACCAAGTTTAATCCCGCTGACCGAGGAATCTCGGGAGATGGGCATCTCGTCTCGGCGGCTTTCCAAAAACGAGATCTCGGGGAGATCTCGGGGAGAAATAAAGAGATTTACAACACTGCATATAACCCATCATTACACATATTATATTATTATACCTATATTCTAAAAGACTAAGGGGAACTGAATAGTACTCAGGGGTATTTTCGACTTTTTACCTTTTTTCCCCAAATTCAACCACAAATACCTCCACACTTTACCCAAAAAATCAAATCCACCCCCAAACAGGGGTAAAGTGTCAATTAACCATTCTCATAAAAATCTTAAACAAACGCCACCCAAATATTCAACAGGCCATATCTTCGCACTCGCAACGAGTTAAATTTTTCCACCACCATCGTTAAACTCGAAATAATTTTAGGAACACAATGTCACTAGAATATAGGTCCAAAATTATATTATATTATTATATTATACCTATATTCTAAAAGACAAAGGGGAAATGAATAGTACTCAGGAGTATTTTCGACTTTTTACCTTTTTTCCCCAAATTCAACCACAAACACCCCCACACTTTACCCAAAAAATCAAATTCACCCCCAAACAGGGGGGTAAAGTGTCAATTAACCATTCTCATAAAAAATCTTAAACAATGTAACACCCGTTTTTCAGTTACACGTTATTTCGAGCGTCATTCGAAATACGAGGCATGTAAGTGTATATTTGGATCCCAAATAAAGTTGGAGTTGATGTTCTAAAACCTTACCATTGGATAGTAAATCTCATTACGTTTTCAACGATATTTGATTCGTCGAAAACGGAGTTAAGGTTTGAAAGTTACGACCAAAACAAGTTCAGTTTCAGACTCCGTTAATTGGGACTCCGTCCAAACTTCAGGACGCCGTCCTGAAATGAAGGTTAGGACGCCGTCCAAGCTTTTTGGACGCCGTCCAAAGTGCCTGACAGGCCAGCAGCTGTATTTTAAAGGTTTTAAAAGAGGGTATTTGAGTCTTTTCACTTGGGGGTCGGTTTTGAGCCTCTAAAACTGATCCAACCTCTATCTTATCCTCATTTTCACCTCTTCCACCTTCTCACTAACACTCCAAACCTTAGAGAGAGAGGGAGAGTTTTAGAGAGGAAAGCTCCATTGAAGAAGAAGGATGTTGATTTCGAGTTAAGGTGCAAGAGTTAATGTTGTTCACCTCGTTCACGGCTACGTGGTGGTAGTGTTGGTAAGCTCTAAATCCGAATTTCTTTGTTAAGATTATTGTTTGAGTTAAAGTTTGTGCTAGTTAGAGTTATAACCCATTTATTGTGAAGTTTGGGGGTTTTTTGGGAAGATTCATGTATGTAAACCCGAATTGGTGACTTAGGGTTTCAATTGATGGAATTGTTAGTTTGGACCTTGCATGTGTTAGTTAAACCTTAGAACACTTGTGTTGACTTGATTTTTGGGTGTAAACCCTAATCTAGGTCAAAATGGGTTGAATGGGTATTTTGGGTCAAGTAAGCTTGATTCGGTGTCAAACTAAGTTATGGGTCAAGAGTTGATGAACCAAGTATATAAATGTTTGATTCAAGTGTTAAATGGTATTTTGGAAAGTTAGTCACTAGCCGTTAGTGATTAAAGATGTTTTTAGGACTTATGTCAAAATGGGTTGACTTAGATGGGTCAAATTTGGTAATGACTTTAATTTTGGATTAATTGGATGATAAGCAATTTTGGTTAAATTGTACTTGTTGGATGGGTCGAAATTACCACCCGTAGTGGTAATTGGTGAAGTCCACTTTATGTGTCTAAATGGGCGGTTTGTGGTGATAGGTGTAAACCCTTGGTTAAGGGTGTTGAAGTCGAATTCTCTCGTAGAGAATGTATGTTGATTGTTTGTATATCTATATGCGTATTATAGGTAAAAGGTTTGCTCGGTTGCTTTTGGAGGCGATTTACGTTTATGACTTGTGCGGGCAATTCGAGGTGAGTGGAATAATTATATGTGTAGGTATATAATGTATCTATTTGTTGTAGCGTGAAATGTGTAGTGTCGAGGTGTTAAGACACCACGTTTCACGTGAAGAGTGTAGCATCGAGGTGTTAAGATGCCACTCGGGTGTAGCATCGAGGTGTTAAGATGCCACCTAGGAGTGTAGTGTCGAGGTGTTAAGACACCACTCCGTAAAATAATGAGTGTTGCATCGAGGTGTTAAGATACCACTCGGGGTGATGTGCCGAGGTGTTAAGGTGCCACCCTAGGGGTTAGTGGTGCGAGGTGTTAAGTGCCCTAACGGATGTTATGAACACCGATGGCGTTTTCGCGAGCGCCGTTCCCTTGTACTATTGGTTAACCATGGTTATTTGTGTTGTAGCGTAAGCATATTATATTTGTTCATATTATATATGCTTTTGTTATGCTAGCTTGATTATTGGAGGTTATAGCTTGTAATTGTGATGATAAGCTAATTATGTTGCTAGCATGTATGCGGTATGTGAGTAAGTGTTTGCAAGTAGGTATATTATATATGTATGTGTATAATTATTGCATTCACTAAGCCTCGGCTTACCTCTCTCGTTGTTTACCTTTTTAAAGGTATTGTGTTATTGATGCTATCTAGTTGTTAGACTAGACGTGCAGGAGCGGTTGGGCTTGATGGGGTAGCTTTCGGATAATTGGACGCGGATGGGGTTTTGGTAGTCCCCGGGATTATGCTCTTGGTATCGGGTTGAGTTGTAGAGTTCTAATCCGTCTAAAGAGATAAATGGGTCGAAACTGCTACTTTATTTGTAAAACGGGTCATTGTGAGCCCGGGGTTGTAAAACTTGTTTTTATGGTGGCAATATCTTAGTTTTACTTAATATGTCATATTGTGAAAATGGTTTCATTGAAAAGTGTCGGGGAGCGATTTTTTCGCTCGCGTGTAAACAAAAACTGATCAGTAACTTTTTAGTTCATTGGGACGCCGTCCCAAATCCTTGGACGCCGTCCCAGTTGTAAAGGCTGGACGCCGTCCCGATTTCTGGACGCCGTCCAGATGGGCAGTCACAGAAATTTTTTTTGGTGTCGTGTTTTTGGTAAATCAATGTTGGGTTGTTACAAGTGGTATCAGAGCATAGTCTAAGGGAATTAGGTGACCTTGGGATAGGTGCCTAGTCTTAGACTTATTGGCGATTGTGCGTTATTTGCGGGGCTTGTAGGAGTACGGGTCGGATTGAGATTTGTTAGTGCCTTAGAGTAGGTGACTAACTAGGACTAGTGCTTGTCCAATGTGGGATTATGTGGGGCCTTATTTCGCGTGTAAATTAGTGCCTTAGATTGCTAGTGCCTAAGGTAAGTAGGCGAACGGGGACGTTGTTTTAGTGATAGTCACCTAGGCTGTAGGATGACGTGTTATTGCGGTGTACTTGTGTATATTTATTATTATGTTGTATATAGGTGTATATATACAGGTATCTTTTGTGCGGTATCCTAGGGATGAATCTATTGGGGAGATTCGTATGTTTGG
The DNA here is from genome assembly GCF_046630445.1 of Rutidosis leptorrhynchoides. Classification (NCBI taxonomy): domain Eukaryota; kingdom Viridiplantae; phylum Streptophyta; class Magnoliopsida; order Asterales; family Asteraceae; genus Rutidosis; species Rutidosis leptorrhynchoides. The sequence continues at coordinate 257,022,542 of NC_092339.1, forward strand.
CGGTTTTGAGTGATCAAGTTCACGGTAAGGACTTTGGTCATTCGGGTACTAGGAGTTATCGCGTGTTATTTTGTGTGAATGTTGCGTCAGTCCGGGTAAAGTACTTTGCGTGACCATGTGGAAATGGTAAGGTACGCATTTGTAATAGTGACCGATCACCATTATTACGAAAGTGTATCTTGACATCAAGCATGACATGACGAGTACCGAACGGAGGAAACGTGGCATGGTTGGGGTAGATTCGAGTTAAATTAGGAATCTTTTATTGGTTCCTAAGTGATAGTTGTCTCGGGTGATGTGCTTGTAGTCGCATCGGGTTCGTTGCGAGTCGTGAAGTGTTACGATGGATTCGGTTAGTTAAGTGAGTGAGCCAACTCACGAGTTTGGTGCGTGCTTAGCCACCCTAAGTAGTGGGTGCATTATTGAGATTGTAATTGGTTTTAGTTACCCATCGTAACTAGGATGACCGATTTACGCTTGCGTGTGTGCGACGAGGACTTGAATTCCGTAATGGAATGCGAAAAGTCTAATGATTGTAGTTTTGAGTTACACTCGGTAGAGTGTGTGGTTAGAGAATCGTGTTAGGATTCTTGTTGTGAGTCGCCTTGGAATTGGCGAATCGAGGAGTCTTCGGGTCGTTAAACTCATGGGAGTGGGACCCGTGTAATGTTGATTGCGTTAGTGTGTTGTAGATTATAGGGCAACATTCCTAATGGAATATCCCTTGTAGTAGTGGTTTTATCAAGATGTAGAAGGGTGTAAGACTTGGTATCCCCGAGCATCTCCTTGTGTTAGATGAAGGGCCTCATTAGGCTATATCGTTTGGCCTTGTGGAAACTGCGGGTAGCGTGTGATCGCTAGGAACTTTCGATAAGACAATAAACCTTAAGGTTGTCGGGTAGGTATGACTTCGGGTCATTATTATAGAGAGATGGGTGACATCGGGTGTATGGAACCTAAAGATCGATTTTCTAAAATTCATTTGATTGTGGTGGGAGTCTGCATGACACTGCGTCAGGTGCCTTTTTATACCTGCTAGTGTAATGTTCAACTCCGGTAGTGGTGTGATCACTTTGTGCTTAGGGTGCCCGTGAGATACCCTTGGAAGCATCGGAGATTATAATAGTGATCGACGGGTGATGGTAATTCGACGGTTGCGAAAGTCGAAGTTTAAGAGCATTGTGACGAATACTTCTTATGAAGTGACGGGTGAGCAAATCTTGTTACTCTTAAGTGGTAGACGGGTAAAGATGACCGGTGAGCCGGTGACGGACTTAATGGTCAGTTAGTCCGAAGGGTTTTGATGAAGTGTTGATATTGTGGTGGACGCAATTATGGTGTCAGAATTGGTCACTCTTCTCCATGAGAGTGAGCAATTGTTGATAACGATTCGTCAAGTGTAAGGTCGGGTGATCTCGACTAAGAATTACGACTAAGTAAGCGGGGTGACATATGCCTAGGCTTAGAGGCATATGTAAGACTTTGGTGGAGTTTGCTTTTCGAACGATTAAGGTAGTTAGTTGTGAATTGTGGGATGAAGGTGCGATTTCATTGCGTGTACGACGTCTCAAGTGATTGTGCATGTCGGCTCTGAGAGCCTAAAGCGAATTTGCGGTGAATTGATATTTATGACCAACGGTGAGAATGGTCAGGTGTGACGTGGAATTACAATTCCGCGGGATGTTATCATCTTGGCGGTGAGAATAGGGAGATAAATCCTAAGTGGGGGAGTTTTTACTGTCGCCCGAGGAAAACTCCAGTGGTGTTATGTATAGTTAAATGTTGGAGCGTACCGTGCTAAGCCTCAATGGGTATTCGGAGCTCCTAACGAGGAAGAGTGACGGGTTGCTAATGTCGACTCGAGATCGTGCTTTACGATTGTGAGTTACAACTCGAGAATGTTATGCGTGAAGATTGTGATGATGGGATCGAAGGAAGTGTAAGACTTCCTTTGTAAGGTGGTCGTGTAGTACCAATGTGCGGTATGAGACCAAATGTGAAGTTTGAGATCCCGGAGTGAGAGAATGAAGTGTCGTTGCGAGTGCTCCCGTAGTGAAAAATCTGGGTTGTCATGAAACCCGGACAGTATAATTGAATGAGAACGAGTTCGATATCGTGGCGAATATCGTATTTTCCCTGTCGGGAAACGCAATCGTGAAGATTGTCAGTGGATTATTCCACTTTATGGACGAATGTGAGGCGGAGAGTGTCGATTTTGACTGTCTCACATCGAGACACGCAGATGTTGTTTGTTTATGAGAGTGTGCTCCCTAGTGATGCGACTGTTAGTTGCATTGAAATGTTGAGACCATCCTTAACGGACGGTCTAGGTAGGAAAGTTCACCCGGCGTGGTGAATATTTTTATAAGTCGTGTGGCGAATTGCGGAAATTTTGTGATGATGATTCGCCGTTGACGGGATTTTGGTATACGAATAGCTTCTATGCTAGTACTAGGAAGCCGTATTGTATGGTTCAGAGGAGAAACCCTATGACGATGTGTTGATGTTTCGTCTAATTCGTGGTGTATTATTGTCGTCCTGGATTAATCCAGTGACGTATAGTCGTGTGTGGATCGATCGGCGGGAAGGTGGTGCTTCTTAAGTGTTATTGCGGGGTTATTGAAATTTTTTTCGTTGAAGGAATGATCCGGTGTAGAGCCGGAGGGAGTTTGGTTCTTGGCCTAAAGAATATTCAGGAATGATCGGTCGAGTAGTACGGTTATGAACCGAATGAGTACGAAATTTTTAGGAAGCATGAATCCTTATCAATTTGGATTAATGTAAGACTTGGTTCGCGGCGTAGTGAATTTCGAAGATCGCATAGGGCGATATAGTTATGGATGACGCTTGTTGCGTGTTGCAGCCGTGAGAACTTGAAGGAAAATGTGGTATTTTTTTCGTATTTCCTAAATGGAAATTCTGGACGTTGAGTGTATGAGGTATCGTTTATTGCGGTAGTGCACGCTAGTGATCATTAGCGTGTGGTGGGATCTTAGAATTCACGGATAATGTTATGGATGACGGGCTTTGTTGTGTTTTGTAGGAATCGTGAGGTGTGACGACGATGGTTGCCGGTGAATTGTCCTTCTTTTAAGACGGTTGTGAAGTACGGTTGTTGTATTATGATGCGTTAGTGCACGAAGCGAGGATTCGGATGAGTTTACTACTTGTGTGACTTCGCGTTGGAAGCGGAAATGTTCGTGGGAGAAGTGCTTAACTTCTAGTGTTTGTGAGGATCACTAGGACGTGATCCAATTTAAGTGGGGGAGAGTTGTAACACTCGTTTTTCAGTTACACGTTATTTCGAGCGTCATTCGAAATACGAGGCATGTAAGTGTATATTTGGATCCCAAATAAAGTTGGAGTTGATGTTCTAAAACCTTACCATTGGATAGTAAATCTCATTACGTTTCCAACGATATTTGATTCGTCGAAAACGGAGTTACGGTTTGAAAGTTACGACCAAAACAAGTTCAGTTTCAGACTCAGTTAATTGGGACTCCGTCCAGACTTCAGGACGTCGTCCTGAAATGAAGGTTAGGACGCCGTCCAAGCTTTTTGGACGCCGTCCAAAGTGCCTGACAGGCCAGCAGCTGTATTTTAAAGGTTTTAAAATAGGGTATTTGAGTCTTTTCACTTGGGGGTCGGTTTTGAGCCTCTAAAACTGATCCAACCTCTATCTTATCCTCATTTTCACCTCTTCCACCTTCTCACTAACACTCCAAACCCTAGAGAGAGAGAAGGAGAGTTTTAGATAGGAAAGCTCCATTGAAGAAGAAGGATGTTGATTTCGGGTTAAGGTGCAAGAGTTAATGTTGTTCACCTCGTTCACGGCTACGTGGTGGTAGTGTTGGTAAGCTCTAAATCCGAATTTCTTTGTTAAGATTATTGTTTGAGTTAAAGTTTGTGCTAGTTAGAGTTATAACCCATTTATTGTGAAGTTTGGGGGTTTTTGGGGAAGATTCATGTATGTAAACCCGAATTGGTGACTTAGGGTTTCAATTGATGGAATTGTTAGTTTGGACCTTGCATGTGTTAGTTAAACCTTAGAACACTTGTGTTGACTTGATTTTTGGGTGTAAACCCTAATCTAGGTCAAAATGGGTCGAATGGGTATTTTCGGTCAAGTAAGCTTGATTCGGTGTCAAACTAAGTTATGGGTCAAGAGTTGATGAACCAAGTATATAAATGTTTGATTCAAGTGTTAAATGGTATTTTGGAAAGTTAGTCACTAGCCGTTAGTGATTAAAGATGTTTTTAGGACTTATGTCAAAATGGGTTGACTTAGATGGGTCAAATTTGGTAATGACTTTAATTTTGGATTAATTGGATGATAAGCAATTTTGGTTAAATTGTACTTGTTGGATGGGTCGGAATTACCACCCGTAGTGGTAATTGGTGAAGTCCACTTTATGTGTCTAAATGGGCGGTTTGTGGTGATAGGTGTAAACCCTTGGTTAAGGGTGTTGAAGTCGAATTCTCTCGTAGAGAATGTATGTTGATTGTTTGTATATCTATATGCGTATTATAGGTAAAAGGTTTGCTCGGTTGCTTTTGGAGGTGATTTACGTTTATGACTTGTGCGGGCAATTCGAGGTGAGTGGAATAATTATATGTGTAGGTATATAATGTATCTATTTGTTGTAGCGTGAAATGTGTAGTGTCGAGGTGTTAAGACACCACGTTTCACGTGAAGAGTGTAGCATCGAGGTGTTAAGATGCCACTCGGGTGTAGCATCGAGGTGTTAAGATGCCACCTAGGAGTGTAGTGTCGAGGTGTTAAGACACCACTCCTTAAAATAATGAGTGTTGCATCGAGGTGTTAAGATGCCACTCGGGGTGATGTGCCGAGGTGTTAAGGTGCCACCCTAGGGGTTAGTGGTGCGAGGTGTTAAGTGCCCTAACGGATGTTATGAACACCGATGGCGTTTTCGCGAGCGCCGTTCCCTTGTACTATTGGTTAACCATGGTTATTTGTGTTGTAGCGTAAGCATATTATATTTGTTCATATTATATATGCTTTTGTTATGCTAGCTTGATTATTGGAGGTTATAGCTTGTAATTGTGATGATAAGCTAATTGTGTTGCTAGCATGTATGCGGTATGTGAGTAAGTGTTTGCAAGTAGGTATATTATATATGTATGTGTATAATTATTGCATTCACTAAGCCTCAGCTTACCCCTCTCGTTGTTTACCTTTTTACAGGTATTGTGTTATTGATGCTAGCTAGTTGTTATACTAGACGTGCAGGAGCGGTTGGGCTTGATGGGGTAGCTTTCGGATAATTGGACGCGGATGGGGTTTTGCTAGTCCCCGGGATTATGCTCTTGGTATCGAGTTGGGTTGTAGAGTTCTAATCCGTCTAAAGAGATAAATGGGTCGAAACTGCTACTTTATTTGTAAAACGGGTCATTGTGAGTTCGGGGTTGTAAAACTTATTTTTATGGTGGCAATATCTTAGTTTTACTTAATATGTCATATTGTGAAAATGGTTTCATTAAAAAGTGTCGGGGAGCGAGTTTTTCGCTCGCGTGTAAACAAAAACTGATCAGTAACTTTTTAGTTCATTGGGACGCCGTCCTAAATCCTTGGACGCCGTCCCAGTTGTAAAGGCTGGACGCCGTCCCGATTTCTGGACGCCGTCCAGATGGGCAGTCACAGAAATTTTTTTTGGTGTCGTGTTTTTGGTAAATCAATGTTGGGTTGTTACAAACAAACTCCACCCAAATATTCAACGGGCCATATCTTCGCACTCGCAACGAGTTAAATTTTTCCGCCACCATCGTTAAACTCGAAATAATTTTAGGAACACAATGTGACTAGCTATACGCAAAACGGACGCTTTTTAAAAAATGCTAAATATTTGGGGTACTTTTCATACACGTTAATTCTCCGTTAAATTTTTAAAAGTCGACAACTCCATAGCGAAACGCGGAGATGCACATATATTGTTAATTTTAAATAACATTTAAATCTTTCACGGGTTATACCTTTTAGTTCGACTCGAGTTGCGCTTCAACGACATCATCGTTAGCCACAAAAAAATTAAAATTTTACAAACTAAACGCAATAAAATGCATTAAAAACCGAACCCCCGGCGCGAAGCGAGGTTCGAACACTTGTTGACTTCTATATCCACACAGAACTTAATGAAAAAAAAAGTAAACATCGTGTGATTAGTATCTGAGGGTATTTTTGTAAATTTTACTCATTCAATTTTTCCTCGAAAGTTTTCAAGAACTTTTCAGACTTTTTAAAAATCAAAAACTTAAAAGATAAGTGAGGGAGAATTAGTGTTATTTTTGAGTAAGGACGATTAGTGCACATGGAGAATCATTTTAATTACTAAAAGATAAGGACAATTAATGGAATTTCATGTAAATTACAAGGCCTTCCAGTGTAATTTACTCTTAATTTAACCATGCAGACTTGCCTGAATGGCCACTGAGTTGCCTAATAAAGCACACCATCCGGGTTCAATTCTTGGCTATGCCAAATTGTCCGAAAAGAGACTGTGACTACAGAGTGCGCATAATGCGCAATTTCTAATGACCCGTCCTAATCCATCCGGACGAAGTCCATATCGATTATAAACGATTCACAATAGTTGATTTCATCGTGAAGTACTTGACCTCTATATGATACATTTTACAAACATCGCATTTATTTTTGAAAAGACAATCTTTCATTACATCGAAAGTTGACGGCATGCATACCATTTCATAATATATCTAACTATAATTGACTTAATATTAATCTTGATGAACTCAGCGACTCGAATGCAACGTCTTTTGAAATATGTCATGAATGACTCCAAGTAATATCTCTAAGATGAGCAAATGCACAGCGGAAGATTTCTTGCATACCTGAGAATAAACATGCTTTCAAGTGTCAACCAAAAGGTTGGTGAGTTCATTAGTTTAACATAAATAATCATTTCCATCATTTTAATAGACCACAAGATTTTCATTTCTCATAAATATACGTCCCATGCATAGAGACAAAAATAATCATTCATATGGATTGAACACCTGGTAACCGACATTAACAAGATGCATATAAGAATATCCCCTATCATTCTACGAAATCCTTCGGACATGATAAAAACAACATCGAAGTACTAAAGCATCCGGTACTTTTAATAATAATGGTAATTTTTAATAGTTTTAATAAAAAATTTCAGTAATCATACCATATTACTAATATTAATGTTTAACTGGTAAGTTTATTAATGATACTTTGTGATATTAATAATGATAATGATAATACCTATGTTAATGATACTAATAATTTATGAAATGATACAAGTACTTATATTAATGAAATAGTTTATATTATGTTCATAATGATAATAATAATAATCGTAGTCATAGTGTTCATGGAAGTTCCTTTATTAGTAATACTAAAAATTCTAAAAAAATTCTAAAAAAATGCTTATTCTTTTAATAATAACCAAGTTAATGATAATGATAATAATAACATTGAATAATAACACTAGTAATTCTAATGATAATAACAATAATGATAAGTGTAATAATAATAATAATAATAATAATAATAATAATAATAATAATAATAATAATAATAATAATAATAATAATTTTGAGAACTACCTCATAAAAACGGATCCTAAAAACAAAAGAGCCTTGCAGGGCTTGAACCCGTGACCATCCACTACCCCGTCACCTCTCTTAACCATTCCTCCATGAATGTCTTCTGCTTATATTTATTCCCGAATTTATTTAACCCTCTTATGTTTTCGACCCAACTACCAATTACAAAGCCTAATAAACCTTGTAGCCCAATTAGATATCATAACAACAACCGGCCCAAAAGCTTGTGTAGTTACTTAAAAAAAAATTAAATAAACCGTGGCCCCTTGGATTCGAACTCAGGACCTCTCGATTTTCTAACTCGCACCCAAACCATCTGCTCTGCTAATGTTTTTTTTTTGAAATTATTCATACTTATATATATATAACCCATAATACCTCTGTGTCTCCTTCTTCCTAAAAAACCAATTGATTAAGAATCCATACTATCATTCGCAAAACTTTAAAATGGTTTTATAAATTGAAACAGAGAACGACTTAATTACTAGACTTCAAAAATAAATAAATAAAATATATATAAAAAAAAAACTATTACTGCTGCTCGTCGCTGATGTTATGCGAGGTGTATATAAAATAGTTATTAATTTTAGCAGGAAATACTATTAAATACGATACAATTTTACACAAGATATTTATTTATTTATAGAATGGATATACTTAAACCTTGCTACAACACTTATAGGCAGTGTACCTAATCGTACAGTAGTGTAGTTTTTAGTAAGTCCGGTTCGTTCCACAGGGAAATCTTTAAACAAAGCTCAACGCTATATTAGTTTACTTTTATAAAAATACAAATATATATATATAAGTAATATTATTATTATAAAGGGGGGTTTTTACCGTTTAATGACCGGTTTATCGATTTTAAGACTTTAGTCGCAGTTAAAACCTAATGTAAAATATAAAATAAATACAAGACTTAAATTAAAGCGTAAAGTAAATAACGATAATGAAATTGCGAATAATAAAAGTGCGATAAAATAAAATTGCGATAATTAAAAAGTACGATAATTAAAAGTGCGATTAAATAACAATAAATAAAAGTGCGATAATTAGAAGTGCAATTAAATATAAAATAAAGGAAATTAAATATGAAATAAAAGAATTATGCTTATTTAAACTTCCGTAATCATGATGTTTGACGTGTTAATTTTAGTTTTATGCCCATGGGTTAATTGTCCTTTGTCCTGGATTATTTAATATGTCCGTCTGGTTTTTGTCCATAACAGTCCATCAGTCATAAATATAAAGTGCGAGTGTCCTCATCAAATTATTCTTATACCCGAAGTTAAATATTCCAACTAATTGGGGATTCGAATTGTAACAAGGTTTTAATACTTTGTTTAATGAATACACCAGGTTATCGACTGCGTGTAAACCAAGGTTTTACTACTTTGTTAACAATTAAACCAATTACCCTTGAATATAATTTCACCCCTGTTTTAATTATTCTAGTGGCTATTAATCCATTCCCGTGTCCGGTTAAATGAACGATTATTCGTACATATAAATACCCCGCCCATCGTGTCCGATCGAGTGTATATGGTAATTTATAGGGACGCCCAATTGTAAATCTTTATATTAACATTAACAAACTATCATTTAGTTAAACAAATATAAAGCCCATTAATAGCCCATAATCTAATTTTCACAAGTGTCGTTCTTTTGTCCAAACCCCAATTATGGTACAAAGCCCAATTACCCAATTTTAGTAATTAGCCCAACATCATGATTACTTCGTTTTAAATAAGCATAATAATAACTTAGCTACGAGACATCAATATAAAAAGGTTGAACATAACTTACAATGATTTAAAAATAGCGTAGCGTTACACGGACAGAATTTCGACTTACACCCTTACAACATTCGCTAACATACCCTTATTATTAGAATTATAATTAAAATTAAAATTGAAATATAAATTATATATATATATATATATATATATATATCGTATATATGAGAGAAGAGAGAAATAGAATATAAAATTTTGATCAGAATTCGGTTTGCTTTATAGGGATTTTTGATTTTTGGTGCTCCGCGACTCGCGGTGAATTTTGCCTTCAAACTCCACGAGTCGCGGAGTTTGAAATTCCAGCTCACATCTTGGAGTCTTTCTCTGCCGACGGTTTTTATTATATATATAATATATATATAATTAATATAATTAATTATATATTATATTATATTTATATACATAGTTAACTTGTAATTTTTAGTCCGTTGCGTTGAGCGTTAAGAGTTGACTCTGGTCCCGGTTCCGGATTTTCGAACGTCCTTGCGTACAATTTTATATTTTGTACTTTGCGTTTTGAATCTTGTACTCTTGTAATTTCGAGACGTTTCTTATCAATAATTGGAACCTTTTTGATTGTCTTTTGTACTTTTGAGCTTTTTGGTCGTTTGCGTCTTCAATTCGTCGAATCTGTCTTTTGTCTTCACTTTTTATTATTTAAACGAATATCACTTGTAAATAGAACAATTGCAACTAAAAGCTTGTCTTTCTTGAGGAATAATGCTATGAAATATATGTTCGTTTTTAGCATTATCAAATATTCCCACACTTGAGCGTTGCTTGTCCTCAAGCAATATTGTCTTGAAATACTAGAATCACTTCTTTATTCTTCACTCTTTGTACATCAATGATTTCTATACGGCGGTATAAACAATGGTAGTAACGATATGGTTTACAGTCCCACATGACTATAAAAATTTAGATCCATTAAAGAAATTGGATCTTTATGAAAACATTTGATCTTTTGAAAATTAAATCTAGTTTTTACCCTAGATAAGTTTTCCAGGATAACCCTTTACCGGTGTTTGCAAAATATTTTTGTGGGTTTGGTGGGGTTCAGAATTGAAAATTTTAGCTCAAAACTTGCTGTTTTGTGTCACCCACTTGCTAACCTTGTATTTAGAAAGCAACACGTCCAGTTTACTTGTTCCGTATATTACCTTTCGGCAAACTACCGTCCGGTTGTAAAGGAAAGCGTTGAACAAGCAACTGTTAAGGCAATGTCCCGTGACATGCTTTTGATTATGGTCTATAACGTGTCGGACGCAATTACTATCCTTGGTAGGAGCAATAGTAAAGCTCACCTGTGACGACCCGAAAATTTCCGACCAAATTTAAACTTAACCTTTATATGTTTCCGACACGATAAGCAGAATTTGTAATGTTGAATCTCAAAAAGTTTGGAACTACATTCATGTAATTAATTATCCTTTGACCGTGTTCGACGATTCACGAACAATTATGTGTATATAGATATGTATATATAATATATAATGTTAACTGAAAACATTAACAAAGTATTAGATATATGATACTTTACATGAACGTATTTTTTTCGATATATTTATTGACAGAATTAAGAGATAATATCAAATGATTGAATTATCAGATACATTATGATATGATTACGAGCCTATGTTATGAGGTCCACTGTGATTTAAGAAATCTATTCTTTTTGACCACTCATTACTTAACTAGTATGATAAAATAACGATATTTATATTTTATTTTATCAAATATATATAACGATTTAAATTAATATTATATATATTTATACGCGTATTATACGTACATAGTTTTATACTTTTACTATACTTTAACTTTACCTTTACTTTACTTTTACTTTACTTTAACTTTAATAATTCATACTTTAATAATTCACTTTAATAATTCACTTTAATAATTCATACTTTAATAATTCACTTTAATAATTCATACTTTAATAATTCACTTTAATAATTTATACTTTAATAATTCACTTTAATAATTCATACTTTAATAATTCACTTTAATAATTCATACTTTAATAATTCACTTTAATAATTCATACTTTAATAATTCACTTTAATAATTCAAAAATCTATTATAAATAGAATTCAATAGGTTTTATTATTTCATAGAAACTTGAAAATATATTTCTCTAAACTCTCTCAATCGAATTACACATATATATTTTCTTTGTATTATTTCAAGATATTATTAGTATACATAAAATACTACGACGGAGTTATATTCAGAAGATTTTAAAATAAGTTTTCAAACAGAATAGAGCTAAGGAAATTATGGGTTATAGCTATGGAGGTTATGGGTATTGATCGAGGGTATTGCTCGTGAGGTCAACCTAACGTTTATCATTTTCGTTTCGTCTACGTACTTTCCTGCAATATTGAATCTCAATATTGATACGTGAGCACTCATAACTTAACTTTTATATTTCAATAGTGTATCCCTGACTAGTGCTCGAGTATATAGGATTATGCATGCTTGTACATTCGATATTGTCCTTAGATAGGTTTGTTGAATCCTGAATTAGATACATATGCTACTGAGATAGGGTATATGATATGCATGTCATTGGAAAGCTAGCGAAAAATTAAGAACTTTTCATTTAGATATCGAATGGTTTCGATGAACGGATTAGAAGTTATAGTCATCTGAATTTTAGTATTATTGTTAAAATGATTATTATTACTATCGTCGTTATTATTTTAATAGAAATATCATTGTTATTATAAAATATCATTATTACTATTATGTTAGTATTATCATTTTATCATAATAACATTTTTAGTAAATATAAATATTATTATTTTTTTATAGAATAATAATTATTATTATTACAAAATAATACAACTTTTACTTATTATTATTATGATCAATATTATTTTATCAAATAAATAGGGGATACAAAGATATTTTTCATCACGCGTAATATAATTACATTAATAATACTTACCACTATAGTTTTACGATATTAAGTGAACTTTATAAATTTTACTACTTAAGATATATAAAAGTATATTTTATCATATATAAACGTTAATATAAATTTTTATTAATAAATGACTTTTATTATTATAAAATCTAATAAATATATTTAAATATATAAAATGACTATAGTTAAGTTATATAATAAACACGTATAAATTTTAGAAGTCATTTTGGGTTAAGTTGACTTTTGTTGACTTTTGCATATTAGTCTCGAGCATTAGGATTGTGGTACACTATGACTTGACCAAAAATTGTTAGACAAATATTGACCAACATATAAATATATATAATTAATATAGGTTCGTGAATCCGAGGCCAACCTTGCACTTGTTAAATGACGTTATATGTATTTTTACTACGAAATACAGTATGGTGAGTTTCATTTGCTCCCTTTTTATATATATTTTTGGGCTGAGAATACATGCGCTGATTTATAAATGTTTTACGAAATAGGCACAAGTACTAAAACTAATTCTATGTAGGTTTAAACCAGAAATATACCCTTAGCTTGGTAACATTAAACTACTTGTCTATGTACGGTAGGCGCGAATCCTAAAGATAGATCTATTGGGCCTGACAAACCCCATCCTGACTATGGGATGCTTCAGTACTTCGAGGTTATTTTGAACACACCTGATCTGGTGTACTTCAGAGGGTAAAACATGAACGTTAAGGCTTGTTACCGGGTGCCTACAACTTATAGAATACTTTTATACACTTGCGAGTGTACGGATATTTATAGAAACTGAAATCTTGTGGTCTATTACTATTACGGAAATGATGGATTATGATAAACTAATGAACTCACCAACCTTTTGGTTGACACTTTAAAGCATGTTTATTCTCAGGTATTAAAGAAATCTTTCGCTGTGCATTAGCTCATTTTAAGGATATTACTTGGAGTCATTCAAGACATACTTTGAAAGACGTTGCATTCGAGTCGTTGAGTTCATCAAGATTAATATTAAGTCAATTATAGTTGGATGTAATATGAAATGGTATGCATGCCGTCAATTTTTGATGTAAAGAAAGTTTGTCTTTTAAAAACGAATGCAATGTTTGTAAAACGTATCATATAGAGGTCAAATACCTCGCGATGTAATCAACTATTGTGAATCGTTTATAATGTATATGAACGGATCCTTTCAGTTGGTATCAGAGCGGTGGTCTTAGCGAACCAGGTCTTGCATTAGTGTGTCTAACTGATAGTTGTTAAGATGCATCAGTGAGTCTGGACTTCGACCGTGTCTGCATGTCAAAAGTTTTGCTTATCATTTTTAGTCTGAAATCATCTACTTACCACCCTTAGGAAATTACCTGCTTATCATTCTTAAGTCTAGATGCGTTTTCCTACATTTATTGCATAATAGTGTATAGACGAATTCTTATCTTAGCATATCTGTTACTGTGAACTTTGACTGACATCTTTCAAAGATTCCTCCGTAATTTATGGGATTTTGGTATTATATATACATATGTAAATTATGTATTGAAGAATACCAAATCTAAATTCTACAATCTATTTCATACAAAAAAAATTCTTTCCCTGATCATACAAGATGGATCCCTCAACCAGTTTGAGTTCCTCGGATTCCGACAGCTATGCCGATATGGATTTCCACATGAGCTCCGAAAGCAGCGTGACCGGAATGGATCAACCAATTAGCTATCATCTATTCTGGATGAATTGGGGATGGGTTCGTAATCTACTTAACCATTGGAGACAAGAAGAAGGTGATCCCTTTCATCCACCACATTGCCCTCTTGGCAATGAACCTGAAGCACTTACTGGCGAACCTGTCCGAAACACCATTTTCTCTCTTATTTCCAGAGTATCTCGTCATGATTATATACTACACCAAATTCTAGATCTTATTTATCCGCTCGTCCGAACCGACAATCACCCCGGTGTAATAGAAGAAGTCAACGAGCTTCGAACTCGGGTAGTGGCTTTGGAGAATATGGTGCAAAGGTTACAAACACCAGCAGCAGCACCAGCAGCATAACTAGTACCACCATCAACAACATCAACAGTACCATTACCACCACCAACAACAACCGCATCGCAAATCTCAACTTCACAATCTGTCCCACGAGCATCGACGTCATACGCCATGTAGATACCAAGGAATACCACAACGATTAAGTATTGATTCATAACTTCATTGGGGAAACATTCTACGGCGATTATGTAATTTCTAAAGTTTAGAAATTATCTATCCTAGCCTTAACCATAAATCAAATGAGTTTAATTTAATATTAACTCATTAAATCTATATTACATCTGAAGAAATATACACATATATATTTCCATAAAGACTGTAATAAAATTCTTTTGTACAAAATATTAATTGTGAATTTTTTTTAACGGGTAGGTAATACCCGAGAGATATATAAATTCACAATTAATATGTTACATTCTTCGAATCTGATTCAGCAAGTCATCCATTATACTCCCTACTTTCACAACAATATACATTCTTTTATAGAAATCAAAACAACCATACTCATTCAAAATCTAATTACATATTCTAATTTTAAAATCTCAGAATTCGATTCAAGATATAACCGAAATCATCACTCTTAGATTCCTACATCTTTCAAAACTATACTTTGACTTCAAAACTGTCCTAGAACCTCATTTCTATTCATGGAACTCACAAAAATATTTGTATCATTCAAAATCTTAGAACATCATATGTATATTAACAATTACAATATGTGTTCAAACACTTCGAAATTCCTAAAGACATGCGAGATGATTATCCAACCACACATTACCCACTGTCATGCACCTGAAAAGCTCTCGAAACCAAAGTTATAGTTTAACACGTATCCATGTCAAATCCTTTGATATTTATTACCAAATATAATTTTTCAATCTCTTTCCAAAATAGACAGTTTTGTCACAGCTCCAGCAAATCACCTTCATTTGTTTATACGAATAAACCCTTCATCATGGTTACCGGGGAACCTTTCATATCTCGTCACATTAGTAGTAAACTTATCAACAACTTCATTAACCTTCGACTTAAGCCTCTCCGAAAAGCCACTATACTTATTCATTAAAACCCCATCATGTACTCACCTACATCCTGTAACAATAATTGTCACACCAACTACTGGGAATTAGCAATCAGTATTTTGAATTTCGCGACAATTTTATGTTAAAAGTTATATGTATACATATAACGTCTATCTCCTAGACTTACATACTTCGAATGTGAATTTTCTGAAAAACATCCCCAAACTATGAACTAGTTCTCCGAAATTGGAAAAATGCTGATGAAGCAGCAAAAACTGTAAACGACTTTAACAGTCAAAAGTTTGATGATAAAGAATAGTATGGTGGTAAAGCTGAGAAAAAGAGAAGGTTTGAAACTGGAAAATGGATTGAACAGACCATGAAGGAGGCTGTGGACAAATCACAAAGACTAAACCTGCCTTCAAAGGATCCAAATGTTTCAGTGTCTACTGAAATCGTTAGCAAACACCTTACTTCTTATTCTAAACCTTCACAGACAAATCTTCTTCATCATCCATCTATGTTAAGAATTCTAAGATATTATCGTATCTTTTATTATAAATATCTTCGATATTCCTGAATATATTTTCACAACTATTCTTATCCGAAATCTTTTATCTCTTCGCAATATCTGCGTTACAACATAAAAAGAAACTGTGTTAGTTTCTAAATTCTAAAAAAAAAAAAATTCGAATTTAAAATATGAATGTTTTTAAAGCAGTGTTGGGAACTGAAACATGAGTTAGTATAATATAATGACACTTGATCAACGTGATTATATTACAGTAAGTCATGCTGAGTTTCTAATGGAACGTGATGATTCATAGAACATACCGTCATCATGTACTATTTACACGACTCTTACATTCTACTCAATTTCCAAACATATTAAGAACATATCATCTTGATAGCTCTATATTTTCAGATACTCTGGTAAGTTGCCAAATTAAGATCGTGCCATTACGATTTTCTTCTTGGAACATTAACTATGTTCATCCAAAAATTCATATCTACGAATTCTGGACCATTATCCGCTTGACTTAAGGCTGGGAAGAGAAAATGAAAGCATGAAGCTCCGAAATATAATGGAGAATATAAAGCCCGATAACAACCTCGAAATTACAAACCGTGTATATCAATGCGTATAGCAATATAAAGACACGGGAGAATGAAAAATACAATAACCCCAAGGTAATGGTAGAAGAAAATAACTTCCTCCGGTGGTAGATGAAAAAGAAGAATGACAGATATGAAAGTTAAGAGTATATATCAAGAATCAATACTGGATGAAACATATTAACGAATGCTTTAAAGTATGAATTGGGGAGAAAGACTAGAAGGTGTGAGCTGTGGAAATAAAGAAACGAAGGGGGTGGATTTATAGTAAAATATCAGACAGAGAAATCGAGACAGATTATCGCATTTAATCAAAGAAGGTCATGATTTTCTTAATCGCCGAAGAACCAAATCTTATTGCAAAGATTTTCTTTAAATCCAATGAATTCTGGAAATCAATCATAACTACTTCATCGGTTAAAATAAATATACGTTTACTCATTTCACTCTCTTGCGATAGCTTCACTTATACTCTTCGCGTAATCAAATTGTTTTATCTATATTACTCAATGATGATAAAACTCTATTTATCAACTCATATTCGTCATGAAAACATTTTTATAGTTAGCCATGACGACCTCGATCAAATTTCGGGACGAAATTTCTTTAACGGGTAGGTACTGTGACGACCCGAAAATTTCCGACCAAATTTAAACTTAACCTTTATATGTTTCCGACACGATAAGCAGAATTTGTAATGTTGAATCTCAAAAAGTTTGGAACTACATTCATGTAATTAATTATCCTTTGACCGTGTTCGACGATTCACGAACAATTATGTGTATATAGATATGTATATATAATATATAATGTTAACTGAAAACATTAACAAAGTATTAGATATATGATACTTTACATGAACGTATTTTTTTCGATATATTTATTGACAGAATTAAGAGATAATATCAAATGATTGAATTATCAGATACATTATGATATGATTACGAGCCTATGTTATGAGGTCCACTGTGATTTAAGAAATCTATTCTTTTTGACCACTCATTACTTAACTAGTATGATAAAATAACGATATTTATATTTTATTTTATCAAATATATATAACGATTTAAATTAATATTATATATATTTATACGCGTATTATACGTACATAGTTTTATACTTTTACTATACTTTAACTTTACCTTTACTTTACTTTTACTTTACTTTAACTTTAATAATTCATACTTTAATAATTCACTTTAATAATTCACTTTAATAATTCATACTTTAATAATTCACTTTAATAATTCATACTTTAATAATTCACTTTAATAATTTATACTTTAATAATTCACTTTAATAATTCATACTTTAATAATTCACTTTAATAATTCATACTTTAATAATTCACTTTAATAATTCATACTTTAATAATTCACTTTAATAATTCAAAAATCTATTATAAATAGAATTCAATAGGTTTTATTATTTCATAGAAACTTGAAAATATATTTCTCTAAACTCTCTCAATCGAATTACACATATATATTTTCTTTGTATTATTTCAAGATATTATTAGTATACATAAAATACTACGACGGAGTTATATTCAGAAGATTTTAAAATAAGTTTTCAAACAGAATAAAGCTAAGGAAATTATGGGTTATAGCTATGGAGGTTATGGGTATTGATCGAGGGTATTGCTCGTGAGGTCAACCTAACGTTTATCATTTTCGTTTCGTCTACGTACTTTCCTGCAATATTGAATCTCAATATTGATACGTGAGCACTCATAACTTAACTTTTATATTTCAATAGTGTATCCCTGACTAGTACTCGAGTACATTCGATATTGTCAATTATGCATGCTTGTACATTCGATATTGTCCTTAGATAGGTTTGTTGAATCCTGAATTAGATACATATGCTACTGAGATAGGGTATATGATATGCATGTCATTGGAAAGCTAGCGAAAAATTAAGAACTTTTCATTTAGATATCGAATGGTTTCGATGAACGGATTAGAAGTTATAGTCATCTGAATTTTAGTATTATTGTTAAAATGATTATTATTACTATCGTCGTTATTATTTTAATAGAAATATCATTGTTATTATAAAATATCATTATTACTATTATGTTAGTATTATCATTTTATCATAATAACATTTTTAGTAAATATAAATATTATTATTTTTTTATAGAATAATAATAATTATTATTACAAAATAATACAACTTTTACTTATTATTATTATGATCAATATTATTTTATCAAATAAATAGGGGATACAAAGATATTTTTCATCACGCGTAATATAATTACATTAATAATACTTACCACTATAGTTTTACGATATTAAGTGAACTTTATAAATTTTACTACTTAAGATATATAAAAGTATATTTTATCATATATAAACGTTAATATAAATTTTTATTAATAAATGACTTTTATTATTATAAAATCTAATAAATATATTTAAATATATAAAATGACTATAGTTAAGTTATATAATAAACACGTATAAATTTTAGAAGTCATTTTGGGTTAAGTTGACTTTTGTTGACTTTTGCATATTAGTCTCGAGCATTAGGATTGTGGTACACTATGACTTGACCAAAAATTGTTAGACAAATATTGACCAACATATAAATATATATAATTAATATAGGTTCGTGAATCCGAGGCCAACCTTGCACTTGTTAAATGACGTTATATGTATTTTTACTACGAAATACAGTATGGTGAGTTTCATTTGCTCCCTTTTTATATATATTTTTGGGCTGAGAATACATGCGCTGATTTATAAATGTTTTACGAAATAGGCACAAGTACTAAAACTAATTCTATGTAGGTTTAAACCAGAAATATACCCTTAGCTTGGTAACATTAAACTACTTGTCTATGTACGGTAGGCGCGAATCCTAAAGATAGATCTATTGGGCCTGACAAACCCCATCCTGACTATGGGATGCTTCAGTACTTCGAGGTTATTTTGAACACACCTGATCTGGTGTACTTCAGAGGGTAAAACATGAACGTTAAGGCTTGTTACCGGGTGCCTACAACTTATAGAATACTTTTATACACTTGCGAGTGTACGGATATTTATAGAAACTGAAATCTTGTGGTCTATTACTATTACGGAAATGATGGATTATGATAAACTAATGAACTCACCAACCTTTTGGTTGACACTTTAAAGCATGTTTATTCTCAGGTATTAAAGAAATCTTTCGCTGTGCATTAGCTCATTTTAAGGATATTACTTGGAGTCATTCAAGACATACTTTGAAAGACGTTGCATTCGAGTCGTTGAGTTCATCAAGATTAATATTAAGTCAATTATAGTTGGATGTAATATGAAATGGTATGCATGCCGTCAATTTTTGATGTAAAGAAAGTTTGTCTTTTAAAAACGAATGCAATGTTTGTAAAACGTATCATATAGAGGTCAAATACCTCGCGATGTAATCAACTATTGTGAATCGTTTATAATGTATATGAACGGATCCTTTCATCACCCTTATAATTTTTCGGTATGGCACAAGGTCCTGTCTTTGACCATGCTATGCAACCACCGTTCTTACGGTTGACACCCGATTTAGTTCAGGTGACCTAATGAATTCCAGGTGAATTCCTAGGATTTTACGTTCAATGGTAATGAACGCATTGAAAATAGGGTTTTCAGAAAACAAATCGGTTTGTAATTTTGATCAAAATATTTTCTCGTTTAAGCTCGAGTCTAGATATCATTGAATTCCATGAGTTTGTAATTCTCAATCTTTAAGGTCAATCTCTAGGATTGAGTAATATCAGTCTTAAAAGCTGATTTTTAATCTTTAAGGAGATTATCCTTTCTGGGGATCTGATTCATTAGTCTTATCAAGCTAATTTGCACGGTGCCCCCCATTGTACGAGATAAATCCTTCTCATGGTTAGGATAAATCTGACCACATGGCGACCCTGTTTAATGCTGAGGTCCGTGGATTTCCTGCTGATTTTAGTGATGACTTTTCTAGATTTTTCGTCAACCTACAGCTGGTCTGAACGACAACTTCATGACCTAAATCAAGAAGCGCGTTTCTTTTTCGGAAGACTTTACTTCCTTTTAATGATGGAATTGATTCATCGTGTAGATCCATCTCTTCTTTTCTTTCATTGGGTAAAACAGTTTAGTTTAGTTCAAAGCAAAAGTATTTTCAGTTATTTGTTACAGATATATGTGGCATATGTTTAAAATAACTTGGTAAATTTTCCCACACTTGGCTTTTATTTTCCTTTTTATCGTCCTCTATTCCATTTTAAATGAATTTTAACATTTTAGTTTGTTTCTCAATTTATGTCCTTTCCGATGTAACAATAATTTCGGTGTTAAAACCTAGTTTTATCGTTCATAAATATGTATAAACATGATTTCAATTCATTTAATTGAAAATTTTGAAAATTTTTACTAGAATTGGGTAGTCAGTATATAAGACTAGGGCTGTTCTTTTTTATCAGAGAGCACTAGATTCTAATACAACTACTGCTTTACTAGTATTTTTAATGGTAACCAAGTGTATAAAGTAAAAAATTTTAAAATCCGAAAGAATTTAATCCCTTCCCACACTTAAGATCTTGCAATGCCCTCATTTGCAAGAAATCAGTAACAATTTAAATTATTGAAGGTGATTAGTGTGAAAATGATTAAATTTTTACCAAAGTTTCCAATTATATTGGCGTTTGTTTGCTGAATGATAAATGGTGCACATCATTTGTTCATTCCGTCTTGTTGTTATTTCACATATATTTTGCATCTTGTTGTCAAAATTAGTTGCTTTTGCTGAACTTAATGCCAGTCTTTGAAAATGCGTTGTTTTACCCTGTTGTGTACATAAGATAAACTGCAAACATATATACATATTTTTGAAGTTTGGTTTATTACCCCACATTCAAAAAATTATTAAAATCTAAGAATAAAAGTTAGATAATTATAAAAATGATTACAATATTAACAAAAATATTAAATGTATCAATAATTACAAATTACAAAATAAAAAAATAAAAAATAAGTAAACTAAGGATGATATTGGTACCAATAGGGGTTCCAGGCATAACCATAAGTGCTATAGAATGCTTCGGCAGGGTCATACGTAGGATATGGTGGCTGCATCTCTATCGACCAAGGAGGGAAGATGGGTTTCGGTGTAGGAATATAGTTTCTACCTATATGTTGGCAATGAGATATGATCTGGTTCTGATGAACTTGCCAATCTTCAAATGCTCTCTGTCTAGCATTTTCGTATTCCTGAGAAGCTATAAACCTATGCATTTCTTGCATCTCATTCCCCCCTCCTACATTACCTTGCTGCTGGTTTCTCTCCACCTGTGGATGTCTACCATGGTATCGTACTGCGGCGTTATTTCGCCTCTTCAAAACTTTCGCACCATGGTATACATTTAAACCTATAGTATCGCGGGGTTCCGGTTCTTCTACTAATAATCCCCCCGACTTATATCCACACCGAGATATTCACCAATCAAAGTAATAAAAATACCACCTCCTATTATGCTATGTGGTCGCATCCCCCGAACCATAGCTGATAAATAATAACCCACACAATATGGTATACTTACAGCGCTCTGTGGGTCTTGAATACACATATGGTAAAACAAATCCTGTTCATTTACTTTTTCCTTGTTTTTACCCCTTTGTGTAATTGAATTAGCTAAAAACCTATGTATCACTCTTAATTCGGCTCTATCTATATCCAAATAAGAGTAATTTCCCCCTTTGAAACGGTGATGGCTTGTCATTTGACTCCACACACCGTGTGTATCAAAATTCTCATCTATCTTTCTACCGTTTAGTATCAATCCTCTACAATCGGCAGACGCTAACTCCTCAGGCGTATATATACGTAAAGCCTGAGCCATGTCCAGTAAAGACATGTGGCGCATCGAACCGCCTAACAAAAATCTAATAAAAGAACGATCGGTTAAACTAGCTACCCGATCATTCAACTCTATACTACATAACAATTCTTCACACCATACTTTATATACAGGTCTACGTATGGTGAATAAACATATCCAGTCATTAAAAGAAGAATTACCATACCTCTGTACAAGTAATTCCCTAATTGGCCCGGCCAATTCTACATCTTCTAAGGGTCCCCATTCTATGACCCTCGGTACCTCAACAACCTTAGAATGAAGAGTATGCAAACCCCGTTGATATTTTGGATAATCTATCCAAAGTCTGTCAAATCTCAGGTTCGGGTACAACTCTTCCAAGTGCATATCGGAAAAGGTCATGACTGGATGAGGTATATCCTGCTTGTAGTAGTTATCCACCTCCTGTTGTTCCAAATTCTCAGCAGGAGCATTGCGGGCTTGGGATGAAGATTCACCCCTTTCATTCTGCAAAACACATCAAACACAATTTTTGTGCATCCAAATATGCATTAGTGTCAGCAAAATCATCAATCAAAATAATTACAATGACATTATCAATTTATATCAAACTTAAGCTCATTTTCACATTTTTATCAAATCTACACTTTTTCAAATAAGCATATACGAAAATGTTCGCCAAGTTCATAAGCATTCAACTCAAATAACATGTCAAAATAATCATTACTAGCAATTAAACAAGTTTCAAATGGCATTATCTTTCAAAAATCAAGTTCATGAATTTTAGACTTGAAAAAGTCCACTTTAATTCTCAAAATCATGTTTAGGCTCAAAGTTTGGATCATTTAACTACCTAGACATGTTACACTACTCAATTTAGCAACAATTCATAATAAAAATCGGCCATAACCTGTTTATATCAAAAAGCCCCAAATTTGCTCAAGAACACAAACCCTAGATTATTCAAAATTTGAAGTTTAAGGCTTCTAATCATGTTAAACAGCATCAATCTAGGTTATACAAGCATAATACATAAACAATTTAAGTCTAATTACACTAAAAAGCATCAAAATCAAATTGGGGAAAAAATAGCTCAAGAACATCAAATTTCGAATTAAATGGTGTTTAGGTGTAGAAATTTACCGTTTTTCTTGAGTAATTCTTAGATAGCATCCTTCTCAACATGATTTTAGCAAAAGATTTGGTGATTAACGGTTAAAAATTGTGATTTTGGGGTGTATTTTTCGGGTTTTTTCGGGGTTTTTTCGAGCTGTATTTTTGAGTTGGGTGTGTGAAACTGATCAGTTCTTGCGTTATATTTTTTTTCTGTAAATTGGTCCCTCCGCGAGTCGCGGGGATTTACCCTCCAAACTCCGCGACTCGCGGAGTTTGCTCTTTTTTTTTTTTTTTTTATAATCTTTAACTTATAAAACAATTAAGTATTTAATTTTAAAATTTTGTTTCCCTTGTTATTTAGGACGAGGTCGTTTCGGATCGATGTCCTAGTCCATCCTTCGACAAAATTTTAAAATTTGTCTTTTTGTAGCGATTGTTTTAAAAGCTAAGATTTTTGGGTTTTTTCAATGTTTTTGGCATACTCTAATTCAATAAGATTAAAAATAATGATAATAAAAGTTCTCGTCCCTCCCTCGGGTAAAGCAATTTCGGTTCAAAGACCTAGTCTTCAACTTACGATGAATTTTAAAAATCATATTCTTAACTTAATGAGATAAAGTAAATTTTTGTTTTTAAATTCACACAACTTAAATATAAAATTCAAAATTATTATTAAAAATTCACACCAAACTTAAAATTTGAAATGCATAAAATTAAAAATTAATATTTTAAAAATTAAAAATTCACACCAAACTTAATTTAAAAATTTATAAATTCATATCAAACTTAATTTTTAAAAATTCATATTATAAATTCACACCAAACTTATATTAATTTTTCAAATATTTACAATTTTAAATATATTGTTTTTACAAAGTTTACAATATTAATTTAAGATTTAAATATTAATTTTAAAAACATGGTAAAAATAAAATTAAAAATCTTTTTGTCTTTTTATCCTACTTTAATCAATCAAATATTATCAAAAATATGCGCCCCTCTTTTTGGTAAAGTAATTTCGGTTCCAAGACCTAATTTAACTCATGACGAATTTTTGAAATATTTTGGGTTGATTGTTTAAAGATATTTATACCTTAAGAATAAACGTTAAATTTCGCAGTGATGTAATAAATTTTTGAATGATATCAATAATTTCGGTCGCCAAACCTAATTTTATTCAATACCAATTTAATACTTTTTAGCGAACAAATTAGCGTTTATTATCAAAAGGTTAAAAATAAAAATAAAAACTGTACAGACATACCTGTGAAATAGATTTCTTAGTTATATGATCTATCCCATTCATAAGATAGTCGGTTTAATTGGTTTTCCATGGCTACATAGGCGTAACCTCGAGCATTCAGTGTCTTTTCTTCTAAACATATGAACGGTCCGTCTCTGCATAAAGTAACAAATTCGGTATTTGAATAGGTTTGATTATTGGAACATTTACCTCCATGTGACCATTTTCCGCATTTGTGACATCTTTCTAGGTGTCGTGCTCTTCTTTTCGCTGCGAATTTTGATTTTCCTTTACCAAATTGTAACTTATTATCTTCGCATCTGGATTCTTTTCTATCTCCGTCCATTCTTTCTCTGATTACTGATACTATTTCACTCGGTAGTATGTCATTATTACATTTAGTGATCAAAGCGTGTAGCATTAGACCATGGTTTAGTTCACAGGCAGTCTTCATTTCGTAAAAACCTAAAAAAAATAAAAATTCAGAATGGGGGTAGAAGACTAGTTCTTTAGGGTCTGCTAGGGAAAGACCAATCGGGTTCCATTCTCGGAACTACACGAGAACAGAACAGCTAACTCTAGATAGCATTTTCTTTTTAGAACATTTGAATCTCCCCACACTTAGGTAGCCGTGGTGTCAAAATTGTGATTAACTTCATCGTTAATTTCTCTTGGTCCATAATCAACTTGCATATCCGTGACTTTTTCTTTAAGCCATTGGTCGGATTCCTGTGTAATTTCCACAATTTCAACTAGTTTCTCCTTTTCTTTAGGTGATAGATTGGATACTAACCGGTTACATAACTTAAAGTTCCCCTTGGTTCTAGCATCGCGAATCCGTTTAATAAGTTTCTTCATTGAACTATTAATAACGGGATCATTTAATTTCGTATCAACAACGGGGTTCTTTGTTATCATGTCATCATTAGGTGTTACTTCATTTTCCCCACACTTAGGCGTTTCATTATTGCTAAGTATTACCGTTGGAGTTGGTAAAAACACATGGTTCTTACCAATTGTTTTTACTGGTTCAACGGTTTTGGCTGGTGGAGATTTAGACTTTCGAATCATAAAGGTGATCGATTTGTCACCACTTTTAAGTGTCATTCTTCCATTTCCTACATCAAATAACGCCTTGGTGGACGCTAAGAATGGCCGACCTAAAATTAGAGGAATGTTTGGGTCCTCTTCTATGTCAATGACAATAAATTCGACTAGAAAGGTTAAATTGCCTACTTGAACGGGTAGGTTGTCAGCAATTCCAACTAGGTGCTTAATGGTTTGATCAAAGAGTCGAACACTCATATCCGTTGGACTTAACTTACCTACTCCTAATCTCTTATATAATGAAAGAGGCATAACACTTACACTTGCACCTAAATCTGCTAGTGCATCATACATGACACAATCACTAAGTAGACAGGGAACAATAAATTCACCCGGATCACCTACCCTAGGTGGAGGTTTTGGTGGAACTGTCTTCACCGGGTTTACTTCTACAGCTTTTGTTTCTTGTACTTTCTTATTCTTTTTCTTCTTCTTCTTTCCAGAAGTATCACAATCTTTATTACTTATTACTTGCTCATACTCAACTCCTTTTCTTGGAAACGGGATGGGTGGTTTATATGGTGCCACCACTGGCTTTACATACTCTGGTGGTGGTGGTGTAACTTCTTCATTTTTATTTTCATCTAAAACCTTCCCATCTTCCGGAGCTGGTTTTTCAGAATTTGTTGAAACCATGTTAACATTCTCATTCCGAGGATTTGCTTCAGTATTACTCGGTAGCTTTCCTTGTTCCCTCTCACTCATTAAGCTAGCAAGAGTACCTACGTGTTTTTCTATATTTAAAATGGAAGCTTGTTGAGTTCTTAATGACTGATCAAACCTCTCGTTCGTTTGGGTTTGAGTTTCAATAAATTGTGTTTGAGATTCAACTAGCTTGAATACCACGTCTTCCATATTTGACTTTTTCTCTTCAGTTTGTTGTTGTGGTTTATATAAGCCAGGTCTTTGTTGATTGAAAGTGTTGTTTTGAGTTGGTTGGTTATTCGGACCTTGTTGGTTATACCAGTTATTTTCGGGTCCTTTTGGATTGTAAAGAATGTTTTGATTTCGATTTAAGTTTAGCCTTGGCGGTTGATAATTATTTTGATAATTATTTCCCGGCCTTTGGTTCATATAGGAAACATTCTCTCGTTGTTCCATCGTTGGTTCAATGTGACAATCTTTCAATAAGTGTGGTCCACCGCATTGCTCACAACTGATTCGTATTGCGTGAATATCTTTATTCATCTTTTCCATTCGTCTTTCGAAAGCATCTATTTTTGCTGAAACGGAATCAAAGTCATGGCTAGAATCGGCTCTAGCCACTTTAGATGAACGAAAAATATCTTTTTCTAGGTGCCACTCATGCGAGTGGGAGGCTGTGTTATCAATAATTTTGTAAGCTTCAGTTGCGGTTTTCTTCATAATGGAACCACCAGCTGTTATGTCGATGTCTTTTCGTGTAGCAACGTTGACACCTTGGTAGAATATTTGTACTATTTGATAAGTGTCTAAACCGTGTTGAGGACATCCTCTCAACATCCTTCCGAATCTTGTCCACGCCTCATATAATGTTTCATTTGGCTTTTGTGTGAACGTAACAATTTCTCCTTGAAGTCTCACGGCTTTAGATGCCGGAAAGAATCTTTGAAGAAATTTTTCAACTAAGACATCCCATGTGTCAATCGCCCCTTCAGGTAACGATTCTAACCAATCTTTGGCTTCTCCTTTTAAAGTCCAAGGAAACAACATGAGATAGATCTGCTCATCTTCCACTTCTCGGATTTTGAATAGTGTACAAATTCTTTTAAACGTACGAAGGTGTTCGTTAGGATCTTCATTCGGTGCACCACTGAATTGGCATTGGTTAGTTACCATGTGTAGAATTTGTCCTTTGATTTCATAATCTGGCGCATTAACTTCTGGCTTAATAATGGCGTGACCTTGGCCCGTGCGTGTGGCTCTCATTCGATCTTCCATACTTAGAGGTTCCGTTACTTCCATAATTGAATTTGTTGAATACGAATCACTAGAGGATTCTGATTTAATGGTTTGTGGCTCAGGATGAATAATTAGTGGTTCAAGATCTTGGAATTGTCCTTGAATATGCTCCGGGTTCTTAATTGTGAAGTCGGGTTCAAAAGATGGATTATCGGAAATTTGAGTTGGAGTTCTTGTTCGACTAGATGATGATTCTAAAGAAAAATCAACGGCGACAATATTTGCTAAATGTCTTGATCTAGTTACAGGTGGTGAACGTACAAAAGGTGGTGAACGTCTTGCTCGGTGCATTCACTGAATATCCTATTAGTTTTTAAAAGGAAAGAAAAATTATAATAAGTTATCCAATCAATAGACTTTTCTGATTTTGCCCACGTTTCGAATAGCCAAAAGATGCAGCAGTGGGGCAGGATTCGTTTGGTCTCAATATAATTGAGGACTGTTTGGCTCCAATAACCCGGTCCACGTACAAATCCAACTATTACTACGAACCAGAAAATTTTGATGTCTATCAATTTAACCACTCAAAATAAATTTTCGTAATTTTAAGAAATTTAGATAAGAAGTAGAATAAAAATCTATGTCCTAAAACTAGAATAGCGAGAAATAAGAAAGAAAAAGAGTTCGTCGAAAAAGGTCGAAAAAGAAAAAATGGTTGAAAAATAAAAGGTGACGGAAAAATAAAAGAAACTTATCAAAACTTAAAAATACTTGACTAACCTAACCTTATTACTACAACTAACTTAAAATTATAATCGCAAATTGAAATTACTAATTGGAATGATAATTGATACATAGTAAAAGGTCTAAAAATATTAAAGCTTACAGGAAAAACTAAATCCCAAATGGAAATAACTTAAAAAGAAACTAAAACTTAAAATGGCGTCGCAAAATTCTAAAGCACCTAAATCTTAGTCTAAAGAAAAAGCACTTAAGGAATTCTACGGCAAAGCCTAAAAATCTAGGAGTAAAAATAACTATAGCAAAAACTAAGTTTAAAATTAAATATGAGCTAAAAATACAAAAGTTATGCTACAACGATTAAAAAGGGACAAAATATAAAAATATATAAAAAGTTGTAAAAAGTACAATTTTTATAAAAATATTATTTTTATATTTTTTATTTTATTAAACTATTAATTTTACAATTTAATTAAAACTAATTTAACTAAAATATATAAATAAAAAGTAAAAGTAAAAATAAAACTAATAATAATAATAATAATAATTAGGGTTAAATAATAATTATAATTAATAATAAACCGTAATTAATGCAGGATTAGGGTTTTTTGTCGCCTGTCAGAAAGGCTCCGCGAGTTGCGGTATTTTATGCTTCAAACCCCGCGAGTCGCGGGGATCCAGAATTCAGCTGACAGATTTGAATTTTTACGCGTTTTTCTTTATTTATTTTTTTTTTATTTTCTGTTTTCTGTTTTTAAATAAATAAAAGATTTTAAAATAAAACTTATATTTTTATAAACTAAAATAAAAATAAAGAAACTTATAAAACTTAAATATTTTAAAAAAAATACTTATATTTTTGTTTTTCTTTTTATATTTTTGAATAATTAAAACGTATTTTTACAAAAATGAATTTTTAATAAAAGTAAACTAAATTTTTTTTTTTTTTATATTAGCGTTGCGCTTCCGGCTTTTAAGATAAGTTCCCCGGCAGCGGCGCCAAAAATACTTGATGTTATGCGAGGTGTATATAAAATAGTTATTAATTTTAGCAGGAAATACTATTAAATACGATACAATTTTACACAAGATATTTATTTATTTATAGAATGGATATACTTAAACCTTGCTACAACACTTATAGGCAGTGTACCTAATCGTACAGTAGTGTAGTTTTTAGTAAGTCTGGTTCGTTCCACAGGGAAATCTTTAAACAAAGCTCAACGCTATATTAGTTTACTTTTATAAAAATACAAATATATATATAAGTAATATTATTATTATAAAGGGGGGTTTTTACCGTTTAATGACCGGTTTGTCGATTTTAAGACTTTAGTCGCAGTTAAAACCTAATGTAAAATATAAAATAAATACAAGACTTAAATTAAAGCGTAAAGTAAATAACGATAATGAAATTGCGAATAATAAAAGTGCGATAAAATAAAATTGCGATAATTAAAAAGTACGATAATTAAAAGTGCGATTAAATAACAATAAATAAAAGTGCGATAATTAGAAGTGCAATTAAATATAAAATAAAGGAAATTAAATATGAAATAAAAGAATTATGCTTATTTAAACTTCCGTAATCATGATGTTTGACGTGTTAATTTTAGTTTTATGCCCATGGGTTAATTGTCCTTTGTCCTGGATTATTTAATATGTCCGTCTGGTTTTTGTCCATAACAGTCCATCAGTCATAAATATAAAGTGCGAGTGTCCTCATCAAATTATTCTTATACCCGAAGTTAAATATTCCAACTAATTGGGGATTCGAATTGTAACAAGGTTTTAATACTTTGTTTAATGAATACACCAGGTTATCGACTGCGTGTAAACCAAGGTTTTACTACTTTGTTAACAATTACACCAATTACCCTTGAATGTAATTTCACCCCTGTTTTAATTATTCTAGTGGCTATTAATCCATTCCCGTGTCCGGTTAAATGAACGATTATTCGTACATATAAATACCCCGCCCATCGTGTCCGATCGAGTGTATATGGTAATTTATAGGGACGCCCAATTGTAAATCTTTATATTAACATTAACAAACTATCATTTAGTTAAACAAATATAAAGCCCATTAATAGCCCATAATCTAATTTTCACAAGTGTCGTTCTTTTGTCCAAACCCCAATTATGGTACAAAGCCCAATTACCCAATTTTAGTAATTAGCCCAACATCATGATTACTTCGTTTTAAATAAGCATAATAATAACTTAGCTACGAGACATCAATATAAAAAGGTTGAACATAACTTACAATGATTTAAAAATACCGTAGCGTTACACGGACAGAATTTAGACTTACACCCTTACAACATTCGCTAACATACCCTTATTATTAGAATTATAATTAAAATTAAAATTAAAATATAAATTATATATATATATATATCGTATATATGAGAGAAGAGAGAAATAGAATATAAAATTTTGATCAGAATTCGGTTTGCTTTATAGGGATTTTTGATTTTTGGTGCTCCGCGACTCGCGGTGAATTTTGCCTTCAAACTCCGCGAGTCGCGGAGTTTGAAATTCCAGCTCACATCTTGGAGTCTTTCTCTGCCGACGGTTTTTATTATATATATAATATATATATAATTAATATAATTAATTATATATTATATTATATTTATATACATAGTTAACTTGTAATTTTTAGTCCGTTGCGTCGAGCGTTAAGAGTTGACTCTGGTCCCGGTTCCGGATTTTCGAACGTCCTTGCGTACAATTTTATATTTTGTACTTTGCGTTTTGAATCTTGTACTCTTGTAATTTCGAGACGTTTCTTATCAATAATTGGAACCTTTTTGATTGTCTTTTGTACTTTTGAGCTTTTTGGTCGTTTGCGTCTTCAATTCGTCGAATCTGTCTTTTGTCTTCACTTTTTATTATTTAAACGAATATCACTTGTAAATAGAACAATTGCAACTAAAAGCTTGTCTTTCTTGAGGAATAATGCTATGAAATATATGTTCGTTTTTAGCATTATCAGTCGCTGCAGTTTAAAAAAAAATAAAAATTTGATTCCAAGTTTCATAAAGATTTGGATAATTGTCGCAACACGAAATTAGTTTCTAATCACTCCTATAATCTATTGAATTCGTCAATTTAACTTAAAACTTAAAAACGGATTCGAATTTGATTCATGAATAATTTTTGACTTTTTAAATTTAAAATTTGACTCCTCAAATTCGCATTTGATTTTACGAATTGGAAACTGAAACTTTGAGAAAACATTCATGACATGATTTGGGACGCTTCTGCACTTTTAGATTTTTAATATGGACTCGATTTCGAATTATGAGCAAAAAGGGTTTTGAGTTTATGAGACAGAAAGCAAAGTAAGAAAAAAATAATAATATGAAGAACCCCTATTTCTTGTCAATTAACAGAAGTGTATATATGATGTGAATTGAACGATTGAATCCAAAAAAAAATAATATCGAGCAATCAGTTGTAGAGTTGCTGAAATTTGACCTGGTGTGTCACGAGTACACAGAAAGAAGAAAGCAACAACAGATTAAAACAAAAAAAAAAATATATACGCGTGATATTCTGCTATCTGATTTCATATATTAAATTTAATAAATAGAAATAATAACACATTTTAATATAAATAATAATAATAATAATAATAGTAATAATTATAAAAATGGTAATAAGAATGTTATTAATGACATTTTAATAATAAAAATGAAAATTTTTGTAACTTATAATAACTAATAATTCATTTAAATCCTTACTTTAGTAAAGTTATTAAAATCTTAATTTCTATAATATTAATAATAATACCAATGATAAAAATAATAATAATCATAATATTAATATAATGACTAATTTATCTTATAATTAAATTTAATATCATTTATTATTAATTATATATTATATATTAACATGTACATATTTATATCTATTAACATTACTTAATTACTCTAACTGTTAATTTACATTTTAAATTCTAATGGTTTAAAGTATACTTTATCTAATCAAAATATTATATATATACTTATATTTATAGTTATATAATATATACATATTTATTTACAAATAATTGTTCGTGAATCGTCGGGAATAGTCAATGGTCAAATGATATTATGAATATAGTTTACAAAATTTTTCTAGACTCAACATTACATACTTTGCTTATCGTATCGAAATCATATAAAGATTAAGTTTAAATTTAGTCGGAAATTCCCCGGTCATCACACAATTCACCCGGTCCAGATTTCGCGCTAGGGGGCTTGATTACCCGAGGTTTTACCTTCTATGGGGGAGCCAATGTGCTCGTTCACAAGGGAGTTTCCTCGCTTACCAAGAAAAAAATACTCTTAATTTTATAATTTATTTTGCCCTTAAAAAATTAAGATTTATTATAGAAGTTAAAATGTATGTCAATTAATTATATGAAAAGTAGTTATGTAATTTATTAACTAGAAACTTGTTTTTAAAACTAATTAAACTAGCTTCTTTTAAACCATATTTATATTACATAATATATTTACAATTAAAAAAATTTAGCATCTAAATAATATTTCTTCCGCCCCAATTGTTTTTTCTAATATATATGTTGAGATATTTTAAAATTAATTCTACTTTTATAAATAGATAAAGAGACAAACTTTTTTATGCTTAATATATGCATGTAAAATTGAAAAAGGTAAAAAGTAAATGATCAATTAAATAGAAAAATAAACAAACGAAGTAAAAGAATGATACGAGGATGGAGAATATGTAGATGTTATACAGTGAAATTAGGTATAAATTAATACATCAGTTAAAGCTTACAGAGTACTTTTTAAAAGAGTTAATTATACGGTCCTTGTGATTCACCTAAAATTATACCGGAGTCCTTACCTTTCTAAAGTTATACCGGTAGTTTCTAAGGTTTTTAAGATGCTAGTGGTGGTCCTAAACTTAAAAACAGCTAAATTGTTTCATAAATAATTAGCTGATTAAATTTAGGACCACCGTTGTGAAATTCTTTTATATCCCTTTTTATTTTTCTTCATAAATTATAATGATAATCTGCTCTTTTTCTTCTCATCAATTCCCACCTTAAGTTCTCCCCCATTATTAGTAACTCACGATCCATCATGAACCTTGAACTTGTGGTTATAATACTTCTTAAGGAAGAACTAGATTTTATAATCTTTTTTGAAAAGATTACAATTTAGCTGGTATACCTTTTATCTCAACCTACACGTACCGAACAAACAACTCAACATATTTTGTGAACAGTTTAACCATGACGACTTCAGATCCAACATAGCCTTTAAAGATTTATGTAAAGTTAACCAAACATGAACAATAACAATTTTTGTTAAATTGATAAAATTAATTAACTTTATTACTAATAAGGACATCAAAAATGCCTTAGAAGAGCAGCAACAAAAATTTATTTAACAGAAAGATACAAAGCCCTAAATCTTAAATACACACTAAATATATATATGGAAACCAAATATATACTCCGTCTCAAATCAAATTAATCCCAGAGTTGATTAAACGTGACTAACTCTCTGAAAGCAATAACGACGTTTTCGTTATCGAGTAAATCAATGGTTTCTGGGGAAAAAGTGGCGGTTGAAAAAACTTTTGGGGTGACAAAGAAAAGATTGCTTGTGTTTGAAGAAAAATTAATCAGGAAACGTGATGGACTTTGAGTTACTAGTGATGAGGGAGAACTAAAAGTGAGAATCGATGAGAATTGAGAAAATAATGATGTAATTATTATCGTGGTGTTTGAAGAAGGTGAGGTATGTGTAATCGCCATTGTTGTCGGTGGTTATAAAGAGAAATATAAAGGGATACAAAGAAATGCAACGATAGTCTTGAATTTAACGCCAATTAATTGATTAACGGTACAATTTAAGTGACATTAGGTTTAGGACCATTGTTGAACATTTCAAAAAGCGTAGGGGCTAACAATATAAC
The DNA here is from genome assembly GCF_046630445.1 of Rutidosis leptorrhynchoides. Lineage (NCBI taxonomy): Eukaryota > Viridiplantae > Streptophyta > Magnoliopsida > Asterales > Asteraceae > Rutidosis > Rutidosis leptorrhynchoides. The sequence goes on from NC_092339.1 coordinate 257,056,957, forward strand.
TCCAAAAAGAAAAAAAATTACCATTAAATTTTGAACTTTTTTGCTCAGTTGGTCCCTCTATAATACCCTAAATAGCTAGTTTGGTCCCTCGGTTTTTAATTTGGCAATCAGCGTCCCTGAGTTATTTTGATTTTGCAATTGGCGTCCCTCCGTCAAATTTCTGTTAAAAAGGTCCGTTAACCTTGTCATGTGCAATGCATGTGAGGGTAAAATCGTCTTTTTACTAAGATAAGGGACCACCGGCGCAAAAATATCTTAACTAAAAGTGAGGGACAACTGGCGCAAAAATAAAATCATAGAATTTTTCTCTTTTTTTTTTCTTTTCTTTTTTTCTGTTCTTTTTTTTGTCTCTTTTTTTTAAATTTTTTCCTTTTTTTTCTTTTTATTAAACTTTTTTTTTGTATCGAAATAATACAACAAACTTCACTCGAATTACACTTTTGTACATAAATAAAAACATAGAATTTTTCTCTTTTTTTTTTCTTTTCTTTTTTTTCTGTTCTTTTTTTTTCTTTTCTTTTTCTCTCTTTTTTTTAATTTTTTTCCTTTTTAACTATTTACTTTACTGGAAATATAACATGATAATAATTTTTTTAGTGAAATTTTATTTTATGCATAAAAATTAACAATGTCCAATTTTGACATTTTACGTGTTAAGCCATATATCAATTTTAAAATGCCAAACACTTAAAAAGTGATTATTCAATTTTTGCGACATTAAACAGCATAATCGAATCCAAACACTCAACTAATGAAATGCGTTTTCTCACAGCTGATTATTTGATTTTGATTATTTAAAACGCATAATCTGTTTTCAAAACGAAATCCCAAACACCTCCTTAATAACAACCCTTAAAGTTGTCAATAAGAAATTCGAACACGCAATATAATAAGAATAATAATAATAATAATAATATTAATAATAACTTTTCTAATAGCAACCATTAAAGTTGTCAATAAATAATTCGAACACACAATATAATAATATTAATAATAACTTTTCTAATAACAACCCTTAATGGTTGTTATTAGAAAAGTTATTATTATTATTATTATTATTATTATTATTATTATTATTATTATTATTATTATTATTATTATTATTATTATTATTATTATTATTATTATTATTATTATTATTATTATTATATTGCGAGTTCGAATTTCTTATTGACAACTTTAAGGGGTGTTATTAAATCGGGAATAAAAAGATTCAAGAAAAAAAGCCAAGTGTGGGGAGATTTGTCAATATATATAAACTGTTATCACAAGAGTAGCCGACTTCGGTACAATGAATGCAGTGCCGTTGTCCTGAACACGAGGATAACTGTGGATGACACACCCACCTTTCAACAAATATGAAACAAGTTTATTCACCTTTGTGGGTAGCTCCATGTACAAATGGTCTGATCATTTCTCAAACCACCGTTCTGATGTTCCGATGTATATAGTAAAAAAAAAAAAGTTAAAAAAAAAGATTAAAAAGGAAAAGAATTAAAAAGAACAGAGAAAAAGAAAAGAAAAAAAGAGAGAACAATTCTATGTTTTTATTTATGTACAAAAGTGTAATTCGAGAGAAGTTTGTTGTATTATTTCGATACAAAAAAAAAGTTTAACAAAAAGAAAAAAAAGGGAAAAAATAAAAAAAAAGAGACAAAAAAAGAACAGAAAAAAAGAAAAGGAAAAAAAAAGAGAAAAATTCTATGTTTTTATTTTTGCGCCAGTGGTCCCTCACTTTTAGTTAAGATATTTTTGCGCCGGTGGTCCCTAACTAATGTTGCTGTGAAAGAAAATTCGTAAATAAAACTGCATACCCTAAATTGTGGTAAAATTCGTCTATTTATAGAATCTGGAAAAACAGCTGAAACCGACTCATGTCGCGTTCCGCGACACACCATCGCGATCCGCGACAACCTCATCGCGTAACGCGATGACCAGGACGCGACAAAGCTGATTCAAACGCGATAGAATGGTCAGAACGGCCCCTTTTCCATATCGCGTTCTGATGCACTTCATCATGTATCACGATGACCAAAACGCGATAAAACTCATCCTGAAGCGATGGAAACTGACTTTTTCACCCGGGGCACGTTTATCTTCAACTCTAACTCCTTTTTGGCTATATCTTCAATAAAAAACATCATTAACGAGCTAACGAACCATATCTTGACACTTTCTTCATTTTAAACTCAAATAACTCGATTTCTCCATCAAAGTCTTCAAAATATTAACAAATGGAACAAGATAACGCCCAAAATATATGTATAAAAATGGCGTTATCAAAATCCCCCACACTTGAACCTTGCTTGTCCTCAAGCAAGTCAATCTCGAACCAATAAATGTACGAATAATCTTCAACAAAATTCCGCAAGATTCAAGCCTTCAAGTCAATCCTCCACAAGCTCTCGTACTCTTCATCTTTTCACGAATAAGCTTATTCTCTCACAAAACAACTCCTCACATTTCTGTCACTTACAAAACAACATTCAAACCATCAAAAGCACCCCCCTTTCTCCCCCCATTTTCATTCAAACACATTTCAAAAATAATATCCTAAGTGGCCCTTATTGCAAATAAATTTTCATAAAACATCCTTTCTAGGTCATGAATTGAGATGTAAAGACAATTTGGGTTGAGAACTCAAACTCCAAAAATTTCCATAACTTTACTTCTTACCAAAAACCTTTCATCTCAAAGCCTGAACTCTTTTCACTTAACTTTCCCTAAAAATCACATTACTAGGCTTTCCATATCCTTCTTTTCTTTGCATCAATCAACCCTTAAGACCTAATTTTCCAACCTCAATAACTAATCACCAATAAACATTCAAAATACAATTGGTGTAACATGATTACAAATGATAAAAACAATCTTACGTTATAAGGTTTAGAATTTGTAACATGACCCTTATTTGCATCAAGATAGCCTACTAACAATATTTAAGGCGCTATTGCAAATACCAATACTTCACAATTTAATCAAAGATCCAGTTATAAATAGATTCATACCTGTGTTTATGTAGAGAAATCCGTTTAACTTTTTAACTCTCTTGATTCTATTTCATGCTGATAATTTCTAAATATGCAAGCTATCCACATGCTGGTCACATCTCTCTTATCCAAAGTACCCCGCAAAGGTAACTCTTCCCAAGGTCTAGTCTTATTAGGCATTTCCCACATCATGAGTCAAAGATGATCACTGCTGCATAATTATGAGACGAGTACCTAAAGATGATCACCTTGCCTTGAGATAGTAACGTCCTTAACCCGTGTAGCGAACCTTCAAACAACCGATCCTAAACCGGAAAAAGGTCTTAGGTGGTTAGGTGATCTAGCACCCCAAAGGATCTATCGGCTCGAGTCTTAGAAACTACTACTTAAGCTCGGATCTCATAAGCATTTTTTTCTTTCTTTCTTTTTTTTTCATTTTTTTTTTTTTTGAATTTATATTGTTTTTGGATTTTTCATGGTTTAATAATTAAAGCAAAAATACACATAATTTACCTAACAAAGAAAAACAACAATACAAAACTCTACACGATTTGATTTTTTAACGAGTCGTTTTCTCGACTCATCCCCATGCTCATGTGTCTTTCGGGTAGAGGGTGAGGTCCTCCCTCTCGGTGTTATCGAATGCCTCGTGATACAATTTTAACCTATGACCATTCACCTTAAAACTTCTACCCTCATTATCTAACAATTCCACGTGCCCGGCCGGAAAAGCTTTCTTCACCACGAATGGACCGGACCATCGTGACCTAAGCTTTCCGGCAGAGAATTTAAACTTAGATTGAAATAACAAAACTTTATCACCCGGTTCAAATTCTTTTCTCATCTTCAAACGCGCATCATGCCATAACTTCGTCTTCTCCTTATAAATGCGCGAATTCTCATAAGCATGGTTTCGCAATTCCTCAAGTTCATGAATTTGCAAAAAACGATGTTCTCCCGCTTCCTTAAGGTCCGTATTACACTGTTTAAGTGCCCAATACGCCTTATGCTCCACTTCAACCGGCAAATGACACGCTTTTCCATAAATGAGACGGAATGGTGTAGTACCAATGGGCGTTTTATATGCCGTTCGAAATGCCCATAGCGCGTCATTCAACTTCCGGTTCCAAATCTTAGGATTGTTTTTCACCGTTCTTTCAAGAATGCGTTTTAGCGTGTGGTTAGTATTCTCAACTTGGCCACTCGTTTGAGGGTGGTAAGCCGTTGAGAAACGGTGGGTTACTCCATACTTCTTAAGCACCTTCTCGGGTAGTTGATTTGCAAAGTGCGTACCGCGATCACTAATCAAGGCTTTTGGAAGCCCGAAACGCGAAAAGAGATTTTTAAGGAAGTCAACAACGACTCTTGCGTCATTAGTAGGCAAAGCTTTGGCCTCCGCCCACTTTAACACATAGTCAACCGCCACAAGGATGTATTTGCATTTGTTGGATGCGGGAAAAGGTCCCATGAAGTCTATCCCCCAAATGTCAAATATCTCACAAACTTGAATACTCGTTTGGGGCACCTCATCTCTTTTGGAGATATTTCCTGCCCTTTGACAAGCATCACAAGTTTTGATAAAGGCACTAGCATCTTTGAAAATGGTAGGCCAATAGAATCCCGAATCGAAGATTTTTTTAGCCGTATAATTAGCTCCAAGATGCCCACCTGTGGGTCCTTGGTGACAATGCTCTAAAATTTGTTGAGCTTCCTTCCCATAAACACAACCACGAATCACTTGATCCGCCCCAATTCGAAAAAGATGTGGGGCATCCCAAAAGTAGAACTTAATATCCGCAAAGAATTTCTTCTTTTGTTGGTAAGTTAAGCCTTTGGAAAGAATGCCTGCGGCTAGATAATTAGCAATATCGGCGAACCAAGGAGTTTCGGATTCAATTTCGATACCCATAAGGGACTCATTGGGGAATGTATCATGAATGTCCGATTCATTGAGTTCCTCTAGGTTTGGATTTTCAAGACGAGATAAATGATCCGCGGCAAAATTTTCGGCACCCTTTTTATCCTTGATCTCAATGTCAAATTCTTGGAGAAGAAAAATCCAACGAATGAGTCTAGGCTTAGCATCTTGTTTAGAGAACAAGTACTTAAGGGCCGAATGATCGGTGTAAACGATCGTTTTAGACAACACCAAATATGACCTAAATTTATTAAACGCAAAGACGACCGCAAGGAGCTCCTTTTCCGTGGTGGTATAGTTCAATTGAGCTCCTGTAAGTGTCTTACTCGCGTAATAAATAGGTTTAAAGTGATTAACGTGGCGTTGACCTAAAACCGCGCCTAGCACGAAATCACTAGCATCACACATAAGCTCAAAAGGTTGAGACCAATCGGGAGATACCATGATAGGAGCATGTGTGAGCTTCTCTTTTAAGAAGTTGAAAGCGTTCTCGCATTCGATATTAAAGTCGAAAGGAACGTCCTTCTCAAGGAGTTTGGTCAATGGTCGGGCAATCTTAGAGAAGTCCTTAATGAACCGTCTATAGAATCCCGCATGACCAAGAAAACTACGAATGGCTTTAACGTTTGTAGGTTTTGGAAGGCCCGAAATAACATCAATTTTGGCCTTATCAACCTCGATACCTGCACGAGATATTTTGTGTCCTAAGACAATGCCTTCCTTCACCATGAAGTGGCATTTTTCCCAATTAAGAACAAGGTTTGATTCCTCGCACCTTTTTGAGCACTTTCTCAAGATTAGCAAGACACGAATCGAAAGAGTCTCCAAAGATAGAAAAATCATCCATGAAAACTTCCATGAAGTCCTCGATCATGTCATGAAAGATGGCGACCATACACCTTTGGAAGGTGCTCGGGGCATTGCATAGCCCGAATGGCATTCGCCGATAAGCAAAGGTACCGAAAGGACAAGTAAATGTGGTTTTATCTTGGTCCTTCGGATCAATGGGGATTTGGAGGTAGCCTGAGAATCCATCTAGGAAACAATAGAACTCCCTTGCCGCTAAACGCTCAAACATCAGATCAATAAATGGGAGCGAAAAGTGGTCCTTCCTAGTGGCGTCGTTCAAACGACGATAATCGATACGAACTCTCCATCCCGTGACAGTACGAGTAGGGACAAGTTCGTCCTTCTCGTTGAGAACAACAGTCATGCCTCCCTTTTTGGGCACAACTTGAACAGGGCTTACCCACGGGCTGTCCGACATGGGATAAATTAACCCGACATCGAGCAATTTAACCACCTCTTTTTTTACGACCTCTTTCATATTAAGGTTTAGACGACGTTGCCTTTGCACCACGGGTTTAAAATCATCTTCTATTAGGATTCGATGAGTACAAAAGGCCGGATTGATGCCCGGTATGTTCGAGGTTTTCCAAGCTATTGCCCTCTTGTGGGATTTAAGAACGGAAACCAACCGACCCTTTTGGTCGCCGGTAAGTGTCGAAGAAATAATAACCGGCAATTGGGACGTACCTTGAAGATAAGCATATTCCATGTGAGGTGGAAGCTCCTTAAGCTCCAAGGTGGGCGGTTCTTCGAGAGATGTTTTGATACGGAATTCATTTTTCAACCGGATAGTTTCAAATGATTCCGATTCTTTAAGCTCATCCTCTTTAAGCAATTCCTCCAACTCAACTTCCGGGTCGAAGTCATCGTTGACTTCACCCATCATGATTACATCCGACGTGTCTACACTTAATAATTCCTGTAAATCATGCTCAACACAATTGTCAATAACATCAATAGCAAAACATTCATCATCGTTTGAAATAGGGTGTCTCATGGCTTTATTAATGTGACAAATCACCCTCTCATTCCCAACACCTAAGCTAAGTTGTTCTTTTTGAACGTGGATGATAGCATCCACGGTGTTAAAGAATGGTCGACCTAGGATAATGGGCACCTTAGTGTCCTCTCTCATCTCTAAGATCACGAAATCAACTGGAAATACAAGTGACTCAACCTTTACCAATATGTCCTCGGCTATTCCAATGGGGGTATCAAAAGAGTGGTTCGCTAAGCGAATCCCCATTCTTGTAGGTTTCAAGTCACCTAGGCCGAGTTTAAGATATAACGAATATGGCATAAGGTTAACACTAGCACCTAAGTTGGCAAGTGCGTCGTACACATCCGAATTACCCATAGCGCAAGGAATAAGAAAACTACCCGGGTCGCCCAATTTTGGAGGCATCTTACTCTTTTTCAAGATGGCTGAACATTCCTTATGGAGGAATGCGGCGGATACCTCATGGTACTTACCTTTCTTGGAGATTAGATCTTTGAGAAACTTCCCATAATTAGGCATCCCTTGGAGCACTTCCGCGAGTGGCATGTTCACGCTAATTTGCTTAATCATGTTTGCAAATTTCTGATATTGACTAGCGAGCTTATCCTTTTTAACGCTTTCGGGTAAGGAATTGGTGCTTTGTATTCCTTCAACGGCGGTGATTTAGTTATGATCTCCGGCGGATCATCTTCCTTTTTCTCTTCGTCAGGCGACTTTTCTAACTCGGACTCTTTCTCCTTTTTCCTCCTCATTAATAGGTACCTGCAAAACATTAGAAGAAACAATAGGAGAAGATTTCGAAGTCTCCTTGTTAGTAACCAAACCACTTCGAGTGGTTATAGCATTCACGTGCTCATTTCTAGCAGGCATCTTGTTGTTGGGATTAGATTGCGTATTAGCTGGGAGAGCACCCGGTGGTCTCTCCGATAACGATTGAGCAATACGTCCCACATCCCGTTCCAAGTTCTGAATAGAAGCCTGCTGATTTCTAACTTGCTGTTTTGTAGATTCCCCATCTTGCCTCAAAGCAGTGATACTCTAATCTTTTTTCATGATAAAACCCCTTAGCAATTCTTCCAACGGAGGCATCTTATTTTCTGGCTGTTGAACTGATGGCACAGGCTGCTGGAAATTCCTAGGTGGTGCTTGCGGATTTCTATTATTAAACCCAGGCAGCCTGTACGGATATACCTTCTGATTGCCCTGATAACCCTGATTACCTTGATAAACTTGATTACCACTCTGATAATTGTTACCACCCATATTGCTCGCCTGATTGAAAAACTGTCTCCCACCTGGAAATTCATTAAGGGCAAAATCACTCTTCTTAACGTAACCCAGATAATTAGCCTGTTCCTCCATTGATGCTTGATCACAATCTTTGGTAAGATGCGGTCCTTGGCATAATTCACAACCCACCTTCATAGCATGCATCTCTTTAGTCATCGATTCCATTTGTCTTTTAACAGTTGCTAGTTGTGCTCTAACCGATGCAAGCTCATCACTAGTTTCGGTACTAGCGACATGAGAAGAGCGAGAAATATCTAATTCTTGATGCCAATCATACGAATGCATGGCAGTATCTGAGATGATTTCGTAAACGTCATCTGGAGTCTTTTTCATCAAAGAACCACCTGCAGCAATATCAAGTTCTTTCCGTGTCGGCACATTAACACCTTTGTAGAAAATTTGGACCTTATTGAAGTTGTTCAACCCGTGTTGAGGACAATTACGTAACATTTTTCCGAATCGTGTCCAAGCATCATAAAGTGTCTCATGTGGCTTCTGAAGAAAGTGATTAATTTCGCTCTGCAGTTGAGCTGCCTTTGCAGCTGGGAAGAAACGTTGCAAAAATTTATCTTCCATTGTAGCCCAACTATCAATTTCACCTTCAGGCAATGAGTCTAACCAATCCTTGGCGTCATCTTTCAAAGACCAAGGAAAAACCCTCAAATAGATAACTGTTTCCGCGATATTTGCAATCTTGAACAAGTTGCAAATGCTTTTAAAGTTCCGAAGATGCTCGAATGCATCCTCTTTCGGTGTACCCCTGAACTGACATTGATGAGTTATCATATTAAGAATCTGTCCCTTGACTTCAAAATCTGTAGTGACTGGTGGCTGCCTGATAGCATGTCCGTTACCAACCCTTGTGTCTTTCATCAATGCTTCCATAGTCTGTCCTGCTGCTCCTTCAACCATGTTAACTTCTTCCTTAATATACTCAAAATCCGGAATATAAAAAGGTAACTCAGTGAAATCCTCGGCAATTTCCTGTTCTTCTTTAGCTTTGCTGCGTGTGTAGTAAACTCTAGACGGTTCCAGAGTTATTTGTACCTAACCTGCGATCACAGCACAACAAAATCGCGCGTAAAATCAAATAAAAATAACAGAAAAGGAACTTTTGCAAGAATTGCTTCTCACAAAAGGATCGAATAATCAAAAGCTTAACCAAATTTCCAATAATTACACCGCTCCCCGGCAGCGGAGCCAAAAAGTTGATGTGTAATTTCGTACTCTAAATTATTAGCTAAATACCTATCGATTATCACACAATATAGGCAACTATAACCAGTTCGTGTAGTAATTAAACAAGTATTTGACCAATTCATTCCACAGAGAGCAGGTAATTGAAAACTTGAACTATTAATTATTCTAAGATTTAAAAGGAGGGTTTTGTTGTAAAACTGATTAAACGCGAAAGTAAATTAAACTTAACTCAATAAGAAGCAAACGTATCCACTTAGATTCAATTCCCTAGGCTAGGATTGCTAGTTTAAACCCGTTAATTAAACAATTACAATGATGTGACACTGTATTTATCTGTCGATTCTACAGTTTAAGACTAATAACCTAAGTATAACTGTCGTTAACCTAGAGTTACTAACCAATTCACAATGATATTACTCAAGATTATAATCTAACTTAGGTTGGTTTGGTGTCCCTTACAACCTCACAATTATTGCAACTAATTTCAAGCTCAACCACTATACGATTAATTTTATTATCGGTGTCCCTCGTAAAATCTCACGTATTCCTAAATTATTCACGTTCAATAATCTAGTAAAAGCTATTAATCAATTTAACTGTCGTTAGTTAACCAATAACTTCCGTGATTTAACAATCAATAAGCTTTAATAACGGCGGATCTTAGCTAGACATAAACTTGTGTAATTTTAATTAATTGTTATTAACCAAAAGATCGCAAGCCATCACCTAGGTTCATGCATCTAAGCGAATACTAAATATTTAGCTACTCATGGTAAAACAAAGAACAAATAAATAAGAAGAACAATTAAACATAATCATTGAATTGAATGAAGAACAAATTAATAAAAGTAATTAAACTAACCAAGAATGATATTGTAGCTTAAACCCTTGTAAAATAATGAAGAAAGACAAAGAAATTCGTAACTAATGTTGCTGTGGAAGAAAATTCGTAAATAAAACTGCATACCCTAAATTGGGGTAAAATTCGTCTATTTATAGAATCTGGAAAAACAGCTGAAACCGACTCATGTCGCGTTCCGCGACACACCATCGCGATCCGCGACAACCTCATCGCGTAACGCGATGACCAGGACGCGACAAAGCTGATTCAAACGCGATAGAATGGTCAGAACGGCCCCTTTTCCATATCGCGTTCTGATGTACTTCATCATGTATCACGATGACCAAAACGCGATAAAACTCATCCTGAAGCGATGGAAACTGACTTTTCACCCGGGGCACGTTTATCTTCAACTCTAACTCCTTTTTGGCTATATCTTCAATAAAAAACATCATTAACGAGCTAACGAACCATATCTTGACACTTTATTCATTTTAAACTCAAATAACTCGATTTCTCATCAAAGTCTTCAAAATATTAACAAATGGAACAAGATAACGCCCAAAATATATGTATAAAAATGGCGTTATCATTACCATATACTGTATTATTACTATTTGAATGATGGATTTTGACTTGAGTCAAAATTTTTGTTTAGAATATCATGGCCAACGGAAGATCAACACCCACCACATCCCAAATCGAGGAAATGATCAATGAACGAGTCGCCGCAACTTTAGCGGAAATGAACCCCCAAGCTCCACCACCACCGGTTATCCAGCCCATTCGTAATGGGTGTACATACAAAGAGTTTCAAATCTGCAAGCCCCACAACTTTAGTGGAACTGAGGGGCCAGTTGGTCTCACTAGGTGGTTTGAGAAATTAGAATCTGTGTTTCGAGTTAGTAACTGCTCAGAGGCGAACAAAACCAAGTACGCCTCATGTACGATGTCTGACGGCGCACTAACTTGGTGGAACACATTGGCTCAAGCAAAGGGTATTGATGAGGCGTTTGCTACCCCATGGGAGGAATTCAAATGGGCCCTGATTGAGGAATATTGCCCTAGGACAGAGATCCAGAAGATGGAGATTGAGTTTATGCAGTTGAAGGTTGTGGAAAATGATCTCGATGGTTACAACCGCAGGTATCTAGAATTAGCCTTGATGTGTCCTACCATGGTTACCCCGGAGTTTAAGCGCATGAAAAGGTACTTGTGGGGACTTCCTAAGTCCATTAAGGGAAATGTCACCTCATCTAAGCCACTAAACATCTCGAAAGCAATGCGCATGGCGCATACCTTAATGAACCAAATCATCATCGATGAACCGAAAAAGGCAAAATCCGAAGCGAGTAGTAGTGATAAGCGTAAGTGGGATAACAACAAGGGTAGAGCCTATGATCAAAACCCGGCGAAGCGACATGAGGGTTTCAAAGGAAACAACAATGGTGGGAACCCTAATCCGAACACCAACTCGAACCCCAACTACAAGGGTACTCTACCACAGTGCAAGAGGTGCTACAAGCACCATACCGGGTACTGTAACGTTGTTTGTGAAAAATGCAAAAAAGACCAGGCATATTGGCAGGGACTGCAAGATCACCACCATGACTGGGAAGCCGAACCCCAATGGACCGAGAAAATGTTATGAATGCGGACAGATGGGCCACTTCAGAAATGAGTGTCCCAATAAGCGAAAGGATGGCGGACCACCGCGTGGACGAGCTTTCAATGTAAATGCAAGGGATGCTCGTCAGAACCCCGACTTGGTGACAGGTATATTCACTATCAACAATCTATTAGCTTCTGTCTTATTTGATACTGGTGCCGATAGGAGTTATGTATGTAGACACTTTTGTGATAAGATAAATTGGTCGTTAGTTCCTTTAAATTAGAGTATGCTTGTAGAGGTAGCCAATGGAAAACTTGAGAAAGTTGACCAAATTAGCCGAGGAGCTATTATCAACATAGCTGGTGTGGATTTCGAGATTGACTTAATACCCATTAAGTTGGGAAGCTTTGATGTTATTGTCGGTATGGACTGGTTGACCAAGATAAAGGCTGACATTATCTGTGGAGATAAAGCTCTTCGTATACCACACGGAGATGGTGAGCCATTGATTATTTATGAAGAGAGATGTAGCTCGAAACTGAATCTCATTAGTTGCATGAAAGCGCAAAAGATCATGAAGAAAGGACGCCTTGCTGTTTTGGCACATGTGAAAACGTTAGAAACCGAGGTGAAGAGTGTGAACGATGTTCGAATTGTGAACGAGTTTTTCGATGTCTTTCCAAAGGAATTGCTTGGATTACCGCCACCGAGAGCAGTAGAGTTTCAGATCGATTTAGTGCCAAGAGCTGCACCTGTAGCTCGCGCACCTTATCGACTCGCACCTTTCGAAATGCAAGAGTTGCAGAGCCAATTACAAGAACTGCTAGACCGTGGATTTATCCAACCAAGTTTCTCGCCTTGGGGCGCACCTGTTTTGTTTGTGAAGAAGAAGGACGGATCCTTCCGCATGTGTATCGACTACCGTGAACTCAACAAATTGACGATCAAGAATCGGTATCCACTCCCACGAATTGATAATCTTTTTGATCAGCTGTGATGTGTGCGAGGTGTACTAGGAAATAGTATTATTTTTAACAACGAAATAATATTAAATACGATACAATTTTACGCAAGATATTTATTTATTTATAAAATGGATATACCTAAACCTTGCTACAACACTTATAGGCAGTGTACCTAATCGTACAGTAGTGTAGTTTTTAGTAAGTCCGGTTCGTCCACAGGGAACTCTTAAACAAGCTTAAAGCTATAATTTTAAAAACTATATTTGTAAAAATACAAAAATATATATAAGTAATATTATTATTATAAAAGGGGGTTTTTACCGTTTAATGACCGGTTTGTCGATTTTAAAACTTTAGTCGCAGTTAAAACCTAATGTAAAATATTAAATAAATAAAAGACTTAATTTAAAGCGTAAAGTAAATAATGATAATGAAATTGCGATAAATAAAATTGCGATAATTAAAAAGTACGATAATTAAAAGTGCAATTAAATAAAATGACAATAAATAAAAGTGCGATAATTAAAAGTGCAATTAAATATGAAATAAAAGAATTATGCTTATTTAAACTTCCGTAATCATAATGTTTGACGTGTTGATTTTAGTTTATTCCCATGGGTTAATTGTCCTTTGTCCTGGATTATTTAATATGTCCGTCTGGTTTTTGTCCATAACAGTCCATCAGTCATAAATTTAAAGTGCGAGCGTCCTCGTCAAATTATCCTTATATCCGAAGTCAAATATTCCAACTAATTGGGGACTTAAACTGTAACAAGGTTTTAATATTTTGTTTAATAATTACACTAGGATATCGACTGCGTGTAACCCGAGGTTTTAATACTTTGTTAACAATTACTCCAAGTGTCCTTGTACATAATTTCACCCCTGTTTTAATAAGTCTATTAACTATTAATCCATTCCCGTGTCCGGTTAAATGAACGATTATTCGTACATATAAATATCCCACCCATCGTGTCCGATCGAGTGTATATGGTTATTTATAGGTACGTCCAATTGTAAATCTTTATATTAAAATTAATAAGCTATCATTTAGTTAAACAAATATAAAGCCCATTAATAGCCCATAGTCTAATTTCCACAAGTGTCGTTCTTTTGTCCAAACCCCAATTATGGTACAAAGCCCAATTACCCAATTTTAGTATTTTAGCCCAACATCATGATTACTTCGTCTTAAATAAGCATAATAATAACTTAGCTACGAGACATTAATTTAAAAATAACAATAACCATAACTTACAGTGATTAAAAATAGCGTAGCGTTACACGGACAGAATTTCAACTTACACCCTTACAACATTCGCTAACATACCCTTATTATTAGAAATTAAAATTAAAATTAAAATATAAATATATATATATCTTACGTATGAGAGAGAAGAAAAAGATGTGTTTAACATCGATCAAAATCGCGAAATTTATAGGCGTGTAGGCTGAAAAGGTTTGCCATGCGATCGCATGGCTTTTGTGCCTCCAGGCCATGCGATCGCATAGGGGTAGGTAGCAGCTCACATATTTTTGTTTCTTTGTATGCCGACGGTTTTTATAAATAAATATAATATATAAATAATTATAAGAATTATTTAAATATAATATTATATTTATGTGCATAGTTGACTTGTAATTTTTAGTTCGTTGCGTCGAGCATTGAGAGTTGACTTTGGTCCCGGTTCTGGATTTTCGAACGTCCTTGCGTATAATTTAATATCTTGTACTTTGCGTTTTGCGTCTTGTACTCTTGTAATTTTGAGACGTTTCTTATCAATAATTGGAACCACTTTGATTGTATTTGTACTTTTGAGCTTTTTGGTCGTTTGCGTCTTCAATTTGTTGAATCTGTCTTTTGTTTTCACCTTTTATTATTTAAACGAATATCACTTGTAAATAGAACAATTGCAACTAAAAGCTTGTCTTTCTTAAGGGATAATGCTATGAAATATATGTTCGTTTTTAGCATTAAAGGATCGAGCATTTACTCTAAGATCGATTTGCGATCCGGTTATCACCAGTTGAGGGTGAAAGAGAGCGATGTAATGAAAACTGTGTTCAGAACTCGTTATGGTCATTTCGAGTTTCTCGTGATGCCATTCGGATTAACCAATGCACCTGCCGTGTTCATGGACCTCATGAATCGTGTCTGCAAACCATACTTTGACAAGTTCGTTATCGTCTTCATAGATGATATCCTCATCTACTCTAAGAGCGAAGAAGAACATTGATAATGCTAAAAACGAACATATATTTCATAGCATTATTCCTCAAGAAATACAAGCTTTTAGTTGCAATTGTTCTATTTACAAGAGATATTCGTTTAAATAATAAAAGGTGAAGACAAAAGACAGATTCGACGAATTGAAGACGCAAACGACCAAAAAGCTCAAAAGTACAAAAGACAATCAAAAAGGTTCCAATTATTGATAAGAAACGTCTCGAAATCACAAGAGTACAAGATTCAAAACGCAAAGTACAAAATATAAAATTGTACGCAAGGACGTCCGAAAATCCGGAACCGGGACCTGAGCCAAGAAGAAACGCCCGACGCAACGGACCAAAAATATCTAGTCTACTATGCACAAGAATATAATATAATATATATATAATTATATATAATTATATATTATTTTATATATTATTATTATATTACGTCGGCAAGAAGAAAACAAACCAATTTGGCTGGATCCAGGGTGGCCATGCGACTCGCATGGCCGGAGGCACAAATCCATGCGAGTCGCATGGAGTGAGATTGCTGGTCAGGTCCTATATAAAGCCAGTTTTCTGCCGAGTTTTAATCATCTTTTTTTTCTTCCTCTTCATACGTAAATATATTTATATTTATAATTTATATTTTAATTTTAATTATAATTCTAATAATAAGGGTATGTTAGCAAATGTTGTAAGGGTGTAAGTCGAAATTCTGTCCGTGTAACGCTACGCTATTTTTAATCATTGTAAGTTATGTTCAACCTTTTTACATTAATGTCTCGTAGCTAAGTTATTATTATGCTTATTTAAAACGAAGTAATCATGATGTTGGGCTAATTACTAAAATTGGGTAATTGGGCTTTGTACCATAATTGGGGTTTGGATAAAAGAACGACACTTGTGGAAATTAGACTATGGGCTATTAATGGGCTTTATATTTGTTTAACTAAATGAAAGTTTGTTAATGTTAATATAAAGATTTACAATTGGGCGTCCCTATAAATTACCATATACACTCGATCGGACACGATGGGCGGGGTATTTATATGTACGAATAATCGTTCATTTAACCGGACACGAGAATGGATTAATAGCCACTAGAATAATTAAAACAGGGGTGAAATTACATTCAAGGGTAATTGGTGTAATTGTTAACAAAGTAGTAAAACCTTGGTTTACACGCAGTCGATAACCTGGTGTATTCATTAAACAAAGTATTAAAACCTTGTTACAATTCGAATCCCCAATTAGTTGGAATATTTAACTTCGGGTATAATAATAATTTGACAAGGACACTTGCAATTTATATTTATGACTGATGGACTGTTATGGACAAAAACCAGACGGACATATTGAATAATCCAGGACAAAGGACAATTAACCAATGGGCATAAAACTAAAATCAACACGTCAAACATCATGATTACGGAAGTTTAAATAAGCATAATTCTTTTATTTCATATTTTATTTCCTTTATTTTATATTTAATTGCACTTCTAATTATCGTACTTTTAATTATCGCAATTTAATTTTATCGCATTTTTATTATTCGCAATTTCATTATCGTTATTTACTTTACGCTTTAATTTAAAGTCTTGTATTTATTTTATATTTTACATTAGGTTTTAACTGCGACTAAAGTTTTAAAATCGACAAACCGGTCATTAAACGGTAAAAAAAACCCCCCTTTATAATAATAATATTACTTAAATATATATTTGTATTTTTATAAAAGTAAACTAATATAGCGTTGAGCTTTGTTTAAAGATTTCCCTGTGGAACGAACCGGACTTACTAAAAACTACACTACTGTACGATTAGGTACACTGCCTATAAGTGTTGTAGCAAGGTTTAAGTATATCCATTCTATAAATAAATAAATATCTTGTGTAAAATTGTATCGTATTTAATAGTGTTTTCTGCTAAAATTAATAACTATTTTATATACACCTCGCTTCGCATCAAGTATTTTTGGCGCCGCTGCCGGGGAACTCGCCGAAGCGAAACGCCATATTTTTAAATTTTAAGTTATAATTTGTTTTTGTAAAATTTATATTTTTGTTTAAAAAATAAAAAAAAGTAAAAAAAAAAAAAATCTTTTAAAATCGAAAAAATAAAAAATAAAAAAACATATTTTAAAGTGTATTTTAAGTTTTTCTTTATTATTTACAAAATATTAAAGTATTTGTATTTTATTTTAGTATTTTATTAAGTTTTTATTTAAATTATATATTTATATCTTATATTATATATAAAACAGAAATTAAAAATAAATATTAAATAATTACGTGACCTGTCATTTGAACCAGTCCAATTGAACCAGTTCAGGGTATCCATGCGACTCGCATGACCCACCCCCTTAAACCATGCGACTCGCATGAGGGGTCTGACAGGGCCACAAACAAACCCTAATCACGCATTTATTACGGATAATATATTATTATTATTATTAAACCCTAATCTTTTTATTATTATTATAATTAAGTTTTTACTTTATTTTATTTATATTACTTTTAAACTAGTTTTATATATTATAAACTTAATACTTTTATTATAAAATATAAAAATAATATTTTTTATAAAAATTATACTTTTACAACTTTTTGTATATTTTTATATTTTGTCCCTTTTTAATCGTTGTAGCGTAATATTTGTATTTTTAGCTCATATTTAATTTTAAACTTAGTTTTTGCTATAGTTATTTTTACTCCTATATTTTTAGGCTTTGCCGTAGAATTCCTTAAGTGCTTTTTCTTTAGACTAAGATTTAGGTGCTTTAGAATTTTGCGACGCCTTTTTAAGTTTTAGTTTCTTTTTAAGTTATTTCCATTGGGGATTTAGTTTTTCCTTGTAAGCTTTAATATTTTTAGACCTTTTACTATGTATCAAATATCATTTCAATTAGTAATTTCAATTTGCGATTATAATTTTAAGTTAGTTGTAGTAATAAGGTTAGGTTAGTCAAGTATTTTTAAGTTTTTATAAGTTTCTTTTATTTTTCCGTCACCTTTTATTTTTCAACCATTTTTTTTTCTTTTTCAACCTTTTTCGACGAACTCTTTTTCTCTCTTATTTCTCGCCATTCTAGTTTTTAGGACTTAGAATTTTTTCTACTTCTTATCTAAATTTCTTAAAATTACGAAAATTTATTTTAAGTGGTTAAATTAATAGACATCAAAATTTTCTGGTTCGTAGTAATAGTTGGATTTGTACGTGGACCGGGTTATTGGAGCCAAACAGTCCTCAATTATATTGAGACCAAACGAATCCTGCCCCTCTGCTGCATCTTTTGGCTATTCGAAACGTGGGCAAAATCAGAAAAGTCTATTAATTGGATAACTTATTATAATTTTTCTTTCCTTTTAAAAACTAATAGGATATTCAGTGAATGCACCGAGCAAGACGTTCATCACCTTTTGTACGTTCACCACCTGTAACTCGATCAAGACATCGTTTAACAAATATAACCGCCGTTGATTTTTCTTTAGAATCGTCATCCAGTCGACCAAGTACTTCAGTTCAAATTTCCGATAATCCAGTTTTTGAAACAAACCTCACAATTGAGAATCCGGAAAATATTCAGGAACGGTTCATAGATCCTGAACCACTAAACTTTCCTCCGGAACCACCAATCATTCAAACAGAAATTGTCGAGGAACGAACCATTAAATCAGAATCATCTATTGATACCGATTCAACAAATTCAATTATGGAGAATCTGGAACCTTTAAGTATGGAAGACCGAATGAGAGCTAAACGCACTGGCCAAGGTCACGCAATTACCCATCCAGACATTAATGCGCCAGATTATGAAATCAAAGGACAAATTCTACACATGATGACTAATCAATGCCAATTTAGTGGTGCGCCGAAGGAAGATCCAAATGAACATCTACGTACCTTTAATAGGATCTGCACACTATGTAAAATACGAGAAGTGGAGGATGAACAGATATATCTCATGTTATTTCCCTGGACTTTAAAGGGAGAAGCCAAAGATTGGTTGGAATCGTTACCTGAAGGGGCGATTGATACATGGGATGTTTTAATTGACAAATTTCTTAAACAATTCTTTCCTGCATCTAAAGCCGTAAGACTTCAAGCAGAAATTGTTACGTTCACACAGAAGCCAAATGAAACTCTATATGAGGCGTGGACAAGATATGGAAAGTTGTTAAGAGGATGTCCGCAACATGGTTTAGATACCTGTCAAATAGTACAAATATTCTACCGAGGATGCGACATCACTACAAGAAAAGACATAGATATAGCAGCTGGTGGGTCTATTATGAAGAAAACCGAAACTGATGCTTACAAAATTATTGATAACACTGCTTCCCACTCACATGAGTGGCACCAAGAAAAAGATATCATTAGATCATCTAAAGCAGCTAGAGCCGATTCTAGCCATGACTTAGATTCCATTTCGGCAAAGATAGATGCTTTCGAGAGACGAATGGAAAAGATGACTAAAGATATTCATGCTATACGAATTAGTTGTGAGCAGTGTGGAGGACCACATTTGACAAAAGATTGTCTCAGTATTGAATTAACAATGGAACAAAGAGAGAATATTTCATACATAAACCAAAGGCCTGGAAATAATTATCAGAATAATTATCAACCGCCAAGACCGATTTACAATCAAAACCAGAATTATAACCGAAATATTCCATACAACAACCAACAAGGTCCTAGCAATCAACAAGTATCCAATAATACTTACAATCAGCAAAGACCAAATTTTCAAAACAAACCACCGCAACAAACCGATGATAAAAAGCCGAATTTAGAAGATATGATGACGAAGCTAGTTGAAACTCAAACGCAGTTTTTCACATCTCAAAAACAAACCAATGAACAAAATGCTCAAGCATTTAGAAATCAACAAGCTTCTATTCAAAATCTGGAACAAGAAGTAAGTAACCTAGCAAGGTTAATAGGTGAAAGAAAACCGGGAAGTTTACCAAGCGATACAAATGCTAACCCCCGGAATGAAACAGCTAAAGCTATTACCACAAGAAGTGGCACAACACTTAAATCACCTGAAATACCTGTAACTTCTGATGAAACTATTCCTACTCCACAAGAACCACAACCCGATCAAGATAAGGAAAAAGAACCGGTAGTTGAAAAGGTTAATGAAGATAACACAGTTAAGGATAAACCTTATGTTAAACCATACCAACCACCACTTCCTTATCCGAGTAAAATGAAGAAAGAAAAACTTGAAGCCGAGCAATCCAAATTTTTGGATATGTTTAAACAGATAAATGTAAATCTTCCTTTCATTGATGTGATTTCAGGAATGCCTAGATATGCTAAATTCTTGAAAGATCTAATCTCAAATAGAAAGAAAATGGAAGAACTCTCGGCTGTTACTATGAATGCTAATTGTTCAGCAGTGCTGTTGAATAAGATACCAGAAAAACTATCTGATCCAGGAAGTTTCACAATTCCATGTTTTCTGGGTAGTCTTAGTTCAATAGAAGCATTGGCAGACTTAGGTGCTAGTATAAATCTAATGCCGTATTCACTATACGCTAAACTAGACCTTGGAGAATTGAAACCAACCAGAATAAGCATACAACTAGCCGATAGATCAATAAAATATCCTAGAGGGATAATGGAGAACATGCTAGTTAAAGTTGGTACTTTAGTATTTCCAGTAGATTTTGTTGTTTTGGACATGGAAGAAGATTCTCAAGTTCCTCTCATATTAGGAAGACCATTCTTAAACACGGCTAAAGCAATGATAGACGTGTTCGGTAAGAAACTGACCCTAAGTATAGAGGATGAGAGTGTTACCTTTTCAGTTGATAGAGCAATGCAACAACCACAATCTGCAGATGATACATGTTATTATATTCAAACTATAGATGCACATGCAGAATTATTAGAAGAATTTCCAGAATTACAAGGAACAGGAGAATGTTCTTTAGGAGAAAGTAATGAACCAATTGATGAAGCTGAAATGTTAGCTACACTTATAGCTAATGGATATGAACCAACAACAGAAGAAATTCAAATGCTAAAAGAAGAAGACAGATATCGATATAAATCATCGATAGAAGAACCTCCGAAATTAGAGTTAAAGCCACTTCCAAACCATTTGGAATACGCTTATTTACATGGTGAATCTGAATTACCTGTAATAATATCGTCTTCTCTTACTGAAAATGAGAAATCACAACTCATTTCTGTGTTGAAAGCTCATAAACCAGCCATTGCATGGAAGATTCATGATATTAAAGGAATAAGTCCTTCGTATTGCACACATAAAATCCTTATGGAAGAAGGTCATAAAACGTATGTGCAACGCCAACGAAGACTAAATCCTAATATGCAAGATGTAGTTAAGAAAGAGATTATTAAACTGCTAGATGCAGGTTTAATATATCCAATCTCTGATAGTCCATGGGTAAGCCCAGTTCAATGCGTACCTAAGAAGGGTGGCATGACTGTCATCACAAATGAGAAAAATGAGCTTATTCCTACTAGGACTGTAACAGGATGGCGTGTATGTATTGATTATAGAAAATTAAATGACGCCACCAGAAAAGATCACTTTCCCTTACCTTTCATAGATCAAATGTTGGAAAGATTAGCCGGAAATAGTTACTATTGTTTTCTAGATGGATTTTCCGGATATTTTCAAATTCCAATAGCACCCGAAGATCAAGAGAAAACCACATTCACGTGCCCTTATGGTACTTTTGCTTACAAAAGAATGCCATTTGGACTTTGTAACGCTCCTGCAACCTTTCAAAGGTGTATGATGGCGATTTTTCATGACATGATAGAAGAATGCATGGAAGTATTCATGGATGACTTTTCAGTCTTCGGTGATACATTTAAATCATGTCTAGTTAATCTGGAACGAATGCTAATTAGATGCGAAAAATCAAATCTAGTACTTAATTGGGAGAAATGCCATTTCATGGTTAAAGAAGGCATCGTTCTTGGACATAAAATTTCAAAAGAAGGAATTGAAGTGGATAGAGCTAAAGTAGATGTAATTGCTAAACTTCCACATCCCACCAATGTTAGAGGAGTTAGGAGTTTTCTAGGGCATGCCGGTTTTTACCGACGTTTTATAAAAGATTTTTCAAAAATTGCCACTCCTATGAATAAACTCCTAGAAAAGGATGCGCCATTCATCTTTTCAGATGAGTGTATCAAATCCTTTAATATTCTTAAAGAGAAACTCACTAATGCACCGATAATGATAACACCAAATTGGAATCTACCATTTGAACTAATGTGCGATGCAAGTGATTTTGCAATGGGAGCCGTTTTAGGACAAAGGATTGAAAAACGATTTCAACCTATATATTATGCTAGTAAGACGTTACAAGGAGCACAAACGAACTATACAACTACTGAAAAAGAACTCCTTGCTATTGTCTTTGCTTTTGACAAATTTCGATCATATCTCGTTCTAGCAAAAACGGTGGTCTATACAGACCATTCTGCTCTTAGATACCTATTTTCAAAACAAGATGCTAAACCAAGATTAATCCGTTGGATCTTACTCTTACAAGAGTTTGATATTGAAATCCGAGATAAAAAAGGAGCAGAAAATCTCGCCGCTGATCATCTTTCTCGTCTTGAAAATCCCGAATTAGAAGTTCTAAATGAATCGGCCATACAAGACAACTTTCCTGATGAATATCTATTGAAGATAGATTATAAAGAAATTCCATGGTTTGTAGACTATGCAAACTACTTAGTTTGTGGATTCCTTGAAAAAGGATTATCGTACCAAAGACGAAAGAAATTCTTCAGTGATATAAAACACTATTTCTGGGAAGATCCACATCTGTTT
This sequence comes from Rutidosis leptorrhynchoides, assembly GCF_046630445.1. Classification (NCBI taxonomy): domain Eukaryota; kingdom Viridiplantae; phylum Streptophyta; class Magnoliopsida; order Asterales; family Asteraceae; genus Rutidosis; species Rutidosis leptorrhynchoides. The sequence goes on from NC_092339.1 coordinate 257,079,670, forward strand.
AAAAGTTGTCCCGATGGAATAATACGCCGATGTGTATTTGGAGATGAAGCTAGTAAAATTTTAAACCATTGTCACACAGGACCAACAGGAGGGCATTATGGGCCTCAACTAACAGCAAGAAAAGTTTATGAAGCTGGATTCTATTGGCCTACAATTTACAAAGACGCACACCTTCTTTGCAAATCCTGTGATGCTTGTCAAAGGGCCGGAAAAATAAGTCAACGTGATGAAATGCCACAAAATGTCATCCAAGTATGTGAAGTATTTGACATTTGGGGTATTGACTTTATGGGTCCATTTCCAAAATCTCATAATAATCTATATATACTCGTAGCCATTGATTATGTATCTAAATGGGCGGAAGCACAAGCTCTCCCAACTAACGATGCACGAGTTGTAGTCAACTTTTTAAAACGTCTTTTTGCAAGGTTTGGAACACCGAAAGCTTTAATAAGTGATCGGGGTACTCATTTTTGTAATAATCAACTTGAGAAAGTTCTTAAAAGATATGGAGTAACTCATAAAATCTCCACCGCATATCATCCACAAACAAGTGGACAAGTTGAAAATACAAACCGAGCTTTAAAACGTATTCTAGAGAAAACCGTAGGATCAAATCCAAAGGAATGGTCCATTAAATTGGAGGATGCACTCTGGGCTTTTAGAACAGCCTACAAAACTCCAATTGGAACCACACCTTTTAGACTTGTTTATGGAAAAGCATGTCATCTTCCAGTAGAAATTGAACACAAAGCATTTTGGGCTTTGAAGACATGTAATCTTGATTTACATGAAGCCGGACGTCTACGATTAAGTCAACTAAACGAATTAGAAGAATTAAGACATGAAGCATACGAAAATTCGTTAATCTATAAAGAAAGAACGAAGAAATGGCATGATAAAAGAATCAGAAGTTCAAAAGAATTCAAAGAAGGAGACAGAGTTCTTCTTTTCAATTCACGATTCAAGCTATTTCCTGGAAAATTGAAATCAAGATGGTCTGGACCATTCATAGTCAAAAGAGTTTTCCCATACGGAACGATAGAATTAATAAATTCAAATGGGATTGAATTTAAAGTTAATGGTCACAGAGTTAAACATTACATACATGGTCCGATGGAAGTCGACAACGAAGTTAATCACAATTTCGACACCACAGCTAACTAAGTGTGGGGAGAATCAAGTCTTTAAAGGATAATATATATTTCTGTTAGAGTTAGATTGTCTGTTTTCGTGTAGTTCTCGAAAATGGAACACGTATGGTCTTTCCCTAGCAGACCCTAAAGAACTAGTCTTCTCCCCCCATTCTGAATTTTTATTTTTTTTAGGTTTTTACGAAATGAAGACTGCCTGTGAATTAAACCATGGTCTAATGCTACACGCTTTGATCACTAAACGTAATAATGACATACTACCGAGTGAATTAGTATCAGTAATCAGAGAAAGAATGGACGGAGTTAGAAAAGGATCCAGATGCGAAGATAATAAGTTACAATTTGGTAAAGGAAAATCAAAATCCGCAGCGAAAAGAAGAGCACGACACCTAGAACGATGTCACAAATGCGGAAAATGGTCACATGGAGGTAAATGTTCAAATAATCAAACCTATTCAAATACCGAATTTGTTACTTTATGCAGAGACGGACCGTTCATATGTTTAGAAGAAAAGACAATGAATGCTCGAGGTTACGCCTATGCAGCCATGGAAAACCAATTAAACCGACTATCTTATGAATATAATAGATCATATAACTAAGAAATCTATTCCGCAGGTATGTCTGTACAGTTTTTATTTTTATTTTTATTTTTAACCTTTTGATAATAAACGCTAATTTGTTCGCTAAAAAGTATTAAATTGGTATTAAATAAAATTAGGTTTGGCGACCGAAATTATTGATATCATTCAAAAATTTATTACATCACTGCGAAATTTAACGTTTATTCTTAAGGTATAAATATCTTTAATCAATCAACCCAAAATATTTCAAAAATTCGTCATGAGTCAAATTAGGTCTTGGAACCGAAATTACTTTACCGAAAAGAGGGGCGCATATTTTTGATAATATTTGATTGATTAAAGTGGGATAAAAAGACAAAAAGATTTTTAATTTTATTTTTACCATGTTTTTAAAATTAATATAAATCTTAAATTAATATTGTAAACTTTGTAAAAACAATATATTTAAAATTGTAAATATTTGAAAAATTAATATAAGTTTGGTGTGAATTTATAATATGAATTTTTAAATTAAGTTTGGTGTGAATTTTTAATTTTTAAAATATGAATTTTTAATTTTATGCATTTCAAATTTTAAGTTTGGTGTGATTTTTTTTATTAATTTTGAATTTTATATTTAAGTTGTGTGAATTTAAAAACAAAAATTTACTTTATCTCATTAAGTTAAGAATATGATTTTTAAAATTCGTCGTAAGTTGAAGACTAGGTCTTTGAACCGAAATTGCTTTACCCGAGGGAGGGACGAGAACTTTTATTATCATTATTTTTAATCTTATTGATTTAAAGTATGCCAAAAACATTAAAAAACCCAAAAATCTAAGCTTTTAAAACAATTGCTTGAAATTGACAAAATTTTAAAATTTTGTCGAGGGACGGACTAGGGCATCGTCCCGAAACGACCTCGTCTTAAAAAGAAACAAAATTTTTAAAAAGTGAAGACATTGAACGTAGTTGTAAACCATATCGTGGGTTCATTGAAAATATTTTTGTTCTACCTCAAGTGTATTAGAGACCCGAGGAGTTTCGTTAACATTCCCTATTGTGTTGGTTATTATCTCGCTAATGTAGTTTCGGGGATGAAATCGGGGAGTATTATAGGTGGTGGTATTTTCATTACTCTCATTGGAGAGTATTTAGGTGTAGATAAGCACCAATGGGGTCCAATGAACGAAATAGAGGACGGAGGTGAAACTATAAGTTCAAACCTTTATCACGGTGCAAGGGTATTATTGATGAGACGTGGTCGGGTATATCGATACGAGGGACCTCAGCGACAGGTAGAAAGAGGTTCGGATGATGAAATGGAAGAGGCGAACAACATTATAGGAGTTGTTCGGGAGACTGCTCTTGATTTAGGCGTTCGTATGGAGGATGAATACATGACGAACTATGATAGGCATATGCAGTACGAGGCATGGCAACGTCGGAATGACTACGAGCATTCCCGGCAACGAGAGCATGGCCGATGGGATTATCATCAGCGCCAAATTATAAGCCAGTTGCAGCCTGGTGAGATGTATTATCCGACCCGACCCGCATACTATCCCGCACATCAGCCAGAAATGAGACCACCCTATGATTCATATGATTATGACGCAGCATACCAGTTCACCTATAATCAGCCATGGAACCCGGACGCGAACATGAATTGGGATCCATATCCTAATTTTCCTCCTAACCCACCTCCTGATCAGTAGAGATAAGTTGGTAATTTATATTTTTATTATTTTAAACACTTAACATTTTAATTACATTTATGTAATGTTTGATATTTCTATTATTATTGTGTACTAATATTTTTCTTATA